>NC_091128.1:133679321-133979321 GCF_040183065.1 Periplaneta americana | reverse complement strand
AAAAATATTATGCTATACTTTTTATGAGAACTTTATAATGATGAAAATCTTGTTTTGTTTAATAAGTTAATAACTATTGAAGCCAGTTACGATTTCCTTGAGTTCCATAGAGATATCTTTAAGACATGAATTGTGTCTACGAGAGTACTTTCAAGCACTACATAGTACCACAGTCTACTATATACAGTCACGAAGCTTGAGTTTTGAGGGTGCTAGAAACAATAGACTGTGACGGTACTATTTTGCATCGCCTGTAATGAGGCGATATTAGCGATCCTAGTGGTGAGCAACTATCTAATGTTTGCATATTTACTGCGTATTGAGCTTCGCGACTGTATGTACTAGACTGTGATAGTACTCTGTTACACCATTCTATTGCAATTAAATAAAGCTTTGAGTTATGTTATAGGCCTACTGCTTTATTGTTATGCTTATAAGTAACAACTTACGCAGCATGAATAACTTGTTATCTCGGAGTTAGTACTCCGAAAGGAAATGAGATAAGATAGTACCTCCGCATATATAAATTTAAATTATAGTTTATTTAACGATGCTCGCAACTGCAGAGGTTATATCTGCGTCGCCGGTGTGCCGGAATTTTGTCCCGCAGGAGTTGTTTTACATGCCAGTAAATCTAGTCACATGAGTCTGTCGCATTTAAGCACACTTAAATGCCATCGACCTGGGCCGGGATCGAGCATCGAAGGCCAGCGCTATACAAACTACGCTACCGAGGCCGACCATCTGCATATAGCTGGCGTTTTTTTTATTGTGTTAATAAAAAGAAAAAAAATTATTATGCTATGCTTTTTATGAGAATTCTATAATGATGAAAATCTTGTTTTGTTTAATAAGTTAATAACTATTGAAGCCAGTTACGATTTCCTTAAGTTCCATAGAGATATCTTTAAGACATGAATGGTGTCTACGAGAGTACTTGCAAGCACTACATAGTACCACAGTCTACTATATACAGTCACGAAGCTTGAGTTTTGAGGGTGCTAGAAACCATAGACTGTGACGGTACTATTTTGCATCGCCTGTAATGAGGCGATATTAGCGATCCTAGTGGTGAGCAACTATCTGTTTGCATATTTACTATGTATTGAGCTTCGCGACTGTATATACTAGACGGGTTAGTACTAGTACTCTGTTACACCATTCTATTGCAATTAAATCAAAAGGAAAACCGAACTACATTTATATACACGGATATAGAAAACGAAAAAGAAAAAACGAAAGAGTTTCCAAATGAATAAGTAAACTGAACTAATCTCAAATGAAGAACTGCAGAACGAAAAGAAAATATAGAAAATTGAAAAGAGAAGGAACTTAAAATACATAACCAAGTAAATCTAATGCAAATGTAAAAACTATCGAGGAAAAATGAAACAATATCGTGGTAGCTTCAACTTCAAGCAATAATGTTCAAAATTATGTTGTTTATAATAGAATAGACAGTGTTACGAACAAGCCACTCATTACTTTAACATTCACTTCAGCCATCGACGTAGCTCATTCGGTAGCGCAGTTCCATATCAGTTCCTGCTAATCTGGAATTGCGCTCGGGCGCGTTTTCGATTCCCGCTTGGGCTGATTAGCCAGTTGTTGCACAGCTTGAATTTACAAGACTTTAGGAAGTTAGCTTTTGTAATTTGTGTGTCAAGAGAAAAATTGAAATTATTCAAATCTGCTTTACAGGGAGCCTTACCTGAAAGACTAGATTTGCATAATATATACGTCACTGTGTACGTTAACAGAAAACCACAATTCCAAGTCACACAGAGATTGTGTGCACTCGATGTGGGTGTCTGGCGTTTCGTCAGCCCACGCGAGTTGTGTGGATATAAAGGGAAGGGTTGAGATGGTGTCGGGTGGAGTTCCCGGGTAGCTCAGATGGAAAGAGCGCTGGTACGTTCAACCAGAGGTCCAGGGATCGATACTCGGCCCCGGAACAATTTTTCCCTTGAAATTATTCATTATTCTTCTTGTTATAAAGACTACCACGCCCTTACCTGTAAATTGAATATTTCGTTAATAAACTAACAATAAGAAGTATCGGCTTCTATGTCTTAGTCGGGGTAAAATACTTCGACGTTTTCTTGAAGTATGTAGTGTAATTTACAACTTCGTGGACAGCCTGGTAAGTTTTTCTAATTTCAAATGTCTGCTGATGTAAAGTACACGTTCTTTTTATGGTAAATAAGAAAATATATATTATTTTATTAATAATACAAAAATAATGAATAGGAGGATAAAAAGTTAACACGGAAAAAAGTGTATGTAGTTAATAAGTAGAAGAATATTATGTATATTGTTTTTGTCTTTTGGTCACAGTCCGTCTCTGCACTGTTACTCACTGCATTACCTGAGGAGATACCCACTCCACCCTCTCCGGGCGATAGTGGTGTGCGGGTTGCATTTCTATTACGTCACAATTTCGTGGTGTTTGGCAACCACTGAGTTACGCAATAACATAAGGAGATAGATATACTTGTACATCGCTACTCCAAGAAGCCACATCTTTAGGAACAATTAACTTTTCCATTTATTTAGATTTGCATTAAGAGAGAAGTTGGCTAATTAAAGTGCACTGCACTTTGCGATGGCAATAAAGCCGACCTTGTAGCAGTGCAAAGTCCCGAGGCCCCGGCATGACGGAATGCAAGTTGCATCACTCTTCCAGAACAGTCGAGAGACGTGTCGTATGAGGAAATCCTGTGCGGATGGGATTCTGGGCGTTGTATGGAAGGTTCGCGTTGCGTCACCACGGAGATGGCTTCCAGAACAATCGAAGAGTCGGTCTATAAAACGGGAGTGATACCAAGATCATGCTAGTCGAGGAGCAACAGCGGCCAAGGACGAGTCGATCTCCAGAATCCTGTTATAATAGCAAATTGACGCTAAAACAACAAGAACTGGAAGATCAGATTCCTGTGTGTGTGTTTGTGTGTAGTGTTACACTTAATTTCTCGACTCAAACATCTTCGCCGCATAACACACTAAGTTACACATAACACAAATCTACAAAATATAAGTTTGGACATAACTCACCAACATTAAACATAACTCCACGTAACTAACCTATATTGAAGAAGTTATACAACCTGTACGAGGAAACCAGCATCTACAACTGTACATTGAGCACAATATCTGGACTCTACTATAACAATTGTACATCTATAACTTAAAACCAGGTTTTCTACTATACAGCAACAATTCTACATCTTAATTACTCTACAGAAATTGCACATCTCTAACTTACATAACCACTAATCTACATAACTAACCTTTATTGGAGAAGTTATCTGTGTGTGTGTGTGTGTGTGCGTGTGTGTGTAGTGTTACATTTAATTTCTCGACTCAAACATCTTCGCCGCATAACACACTAAATTACACATAACACAAATCTACAAAATATAAGTTTGGACAGAACTCACCAATATTAAACATAACTCCACGCAACTAACCTATATTGAAGAAGTTATACAACGTGTACGAGGAAACCAGCATCTACAACTGTACATTGAGCACAATATCTGGACTCTACTATAACAATTGCACATCTCTAACTTAAAAACCAGTTTGCTACTATACAGCAACAATTCTACATCTTAATTACTCTACAGAAATTGCACATCTCTAACTTACATAACCACGAATCTACATAACTAACCTTTATTGGAGAAGTTATAACTGTACGACGAAATCAGTTATCTACAATAATACATTGAGCACAACATCTGGACTCTGCTGTAGTAATTGCACATCTCTAACTTAGAACCAGTTTGCTATACAGCAACAGTTCTACATCTTAAGTGCTATCTCTGACATACAACCATTTTGCTACTCTACAAGTGGGCTACAACATCTCTACAACCCATTGGGCTCTACAGCAACAGTTCTACATCTTTGTGTTATACATCTACTCTGCAACCATCTCTTTTCTACAAGTGGGCTCTACAGTAAAAATTCTACGCTCAACATCCAACGGCCAACGTCAACATCGGCGTCCAAATCTACGACCAACGACCAACGTAACGTCCAACGACCAACGGCAACATCCAAGTCTACTATCAACGACCAACGTCAACGTCCAAATCTACCACCAGCGACCAACGTAACGTCCAACGACCAACAGCAACATCCAAGTCTACTATCAACGACCAACGTCAACGTCCAAATCTACCACCAGCGACCAACGTAACGTCCAACGACCAACGGCAACATCCAAGTCTACTATCAACGACCAACGGCAACATCCAAGTCTACTATCAACGACCAACGTCAATGTCCACCACAAAACAGGTTTCTACAACGGGCTACAATATATTTGGAGGTTTCGGATTCTGCACGTCAATGGACTTTAGTAATGTTATTAGCGACAATAACCCGATCACGTGTTATAAAAGTTTTCTTGATAGTCTAAGCAACCAACCAACGAGGGAACAACCTAGACCAACTCTCAACTGTAAGCCATGGATAACCACAGGTATTATTGCTTCTATAAAAATTAGAAATAAATTATCGAGAAAAAATAATCCATTAGGTAAAATTTATAAATCCAAAATCAAACATTACATTAATATTCTTAGAGAACAACATTATAAATTGCAAATATTGGATAATAATTATAATCTAAAAGAACAATGGAACTTGCTTAAGGACTACTTAAAATGTAAAAAACGGAAAGTATTGTTCGAAGGACATATTAATGTAATTAATTCCTATTTTGCTAATATAGGAAAACATCTTGCTTCCGAGATACCAAATATAGAAAGAACTGTATATAATTTCAATGTGCATTCCATATACCTCGAGCCAATTACTCCAGAGGAAATAATTAACAAGATAACTTTGTTAAAAAATAATGTTGCTGCAGGTCCAGATTATATTTCTGTAAGATTCTTAAAATCCGTAAAATGTACCATTAGTCAGCCGTTAGCACACATTTTTAATTTATTTTTTCAACACGGACACGTGCCTCCAGAATTTAAGAATTCTATCATTGTTCCTATCTACAAGAACTCCGGAGATAAAGCAGATCCTAGTAATTATCGTCCTATCTCTCTCATTTCTAACATCGCCAAACTATTTGAAAAATGTCTTTATACTAGGATTACTAAGTTTTTAAATAAGTACCAAGTACTCTCTACCTCCCAATTTGGATTTAGAGAGGGTAAGTCCACCGAAAATGCAATTTCTAAGTTAATTGTTAAATTAAACTCTTGTAAGAAACATAAATTAGTTGTGTTTTTAGATTTGAAGAAAGCTTTCGATACAGTAAATCACACTATTCTTTTAAGTAAGATGGGAGAAATGGGGATAAGAGGTGTCGCTCAAGATCTGTTTAAATCCTACTTATGTAACCGAACATTCTGCACAAGGATTAAGAGAAAACTCTCTAGAAAATTAATTACAACTTGCGGAATCCCACAAGGAACTTGCTTAGGTCCGTTGCTCTTTAATATGTACATTAATAGTATAACAAATTTACAGTTAAATGGAGAAATAATTCTCTTTGCAGACGACGCTGCCTTAATAATTGATGCAGATAATAACAGAGACCTTTGCAACAAGACAAACGCGGATTTGCTCTTAATAAGAAATTGGCTAATGGAACATAAATTATTTCTCAACACATCTAAAACAGAGTATATAAACTTTTCGAATAGCAGCCGCGAAGAAGAAAAACTAATTTTACACAATTACAACTGTAGTTGCATGGATACATGTAATTGTCCTATCTTAAAGTCTGTAGAATCTTACAACTACCTTGGATGCATAATAGATAAAGAACTTAGCTGGACCCCACATATTAAAAGCATAATTACCAAAATTAAAAGAAACGTTAAAGCATTTAATATAGCCACAGATGATTGTTTTAAAAAATCTATCTATTCTGCGCTCGTGCAATCCTATTTTCGGTATGCTATATCTATATGGAGTTCCGGTAATATAGGAATACTTCAGGAGTTGCAAAGCCATATCTTAACCAGGTTTAATATTAAAAATGTTTCCCTATTAACAGAATTATTAAAGAAGGCATTGCGGGAATAAGAGGGGGGGTATAGGAGTTTGCCATTTTGGAACGGTAGCATAAAGAAAAGTATTGAAACACGTGTTGGTGTTGTTTGTATTCGTGTTCAGATGCAAGTATTGAAATATGTGTTGGTGTTTTCTGTCAGATTCATACTGTAGTGATTAATTTTTATAACATCTTAGTGATCAAATTTTTGTAATAATATAGTGTAGGCCTAATCAAGTTTGTATCAGTTTGGAGTTAGCGCAGATTTGTAACAGGTCGAATTTCTACCAGTTTGGAGTCAGCAACTTTTGTAAGGCGGCAGTTACTAGTGTGATTAAAAGACGTTTTTGAAATATTTTAGTAACGTTACGAAATGACCTTTTTTTAGATGACCAACCTCATACCACTTTGAAAGAAGCAAACTTGTTCTATTTAGTACTAAGCCATTTTTGTTAGCCTTACAATTCCAGAATTGGTAGTAAGTTATAAAACCTGTTGTAATAGGTCCTAACTCTATGAGATCAAATTCAATCTCCTATATATATATATATATATATATATATATATATATATATTCCATTGTGCATGCATATATATATATATGTTTTTTCACCGGATGTTTATATCACTGGAATAACTAAGTTTGAACTATTTTGCAGCGCTCCAGTTTTAATATGATGTGTAAGTGATTTGTAAGTTTTCATACTGAGCAAGGTTTTGTTCACAGATTTGTAATTATTGGCATTTGTAAAATTTCGTTCTAAATTATGTTAAGTTACATGAACTGATTGATGCATAGGCCTACATTGTGCATCCATAAAATGACCCAGCATAAACCTAATATTAGTTTCTGTGATATAATTTTTGTCACATTAATTCTTTAGCGTAGATGGTCGATTTATGAATTTAATACTTTTGAATTCTTACTCTATATAAATGTCCTCTTGTATTTACTTCTAAAATATGGACACCTGTGGACAAAATCTCTCACTCCTATCTTGTAAAAGTTTGGTTTCGATTGCCATTTTTAAAAATACTGTTTGCGGATATGTTGCTGATCACTGTTCTATTACTCTATAACTTGTGGTTATTATTTTGGTTCTTTTTGTGGTTTTAAATTTACTAGGCTACTATTTATGGCCTACATTTATTTTAATATTTATATTATTTTTTAAAATTAAAAAAATAAATACCTTAATTGAATTTTCTGCATTCGATAGAAGATACTTATTAAGTAAATGAATAATAGACATGGACTTGTAAAATGTAGAAACATAAATAAAAAAACCTTGTAGTGATCGACGTGCAGTGTTTATAGACAGCTGTACCAAAAGGTAGATCCTTTAACGTTAGGAGGGTGTATTTAAAAATTAATAGTATAACGTTTCGTATAAAAAGTGTTTATAACACTAGTTCGAAATTTACATTTTACACCAACGTTCTAATATTTGCACCAATTGTCTATTGTTTCCCACCAAATGTCTCATGAGAGCAATCGCAACGATTACTAAAAGAGTTTGAACAATTTCAGGGTTGCTTGTAAAAAAATACTATTTTTGGTAAAGAAATGCATGTAAATAAATGGCTTTAACGAAGCTATTGTATTGATAACAATATGAAAAAATAAAAAAAAATAAAATTTCATTATATGAAAATACTTCACATCAGAGAGTAGTAATAGCACAACATAATGCGATCTTGTTTTGATGAATGTGGATCCAGGTAGAAATTATCTGTGATCTCGAACACATGTGAAAGAAAGCTTATATAGTCAGTAAGGTGATCTAATATGATCTAAACATTGAATAACTAAGGAATAAAGGGATTGTTTTCTTACATCTGATCAATAATTTTCCTTAAAGCTGAAAGCTGTAGAAAGATATTCTTAATACTCACGACGTTTCAGTTTAAGAATTCAATTTGTCAATTGTAGTTGCCTAAAAATATGTTTCGAGTTTGCAGTTGGAAAATAACTTGTGATTTTTATGAGTGACTTGTTGAAAAACATGGCGAAAGCAGTAGGTAGTGTTTCATTGTAAGGAGATACAAGAGAGAAAAGATTTTGTGAAGTGGAGGAGAGTAAAATTTCTTAACACTCTCAAGACAATTTTAGAAGAATCTACCTTCCTTGTTGTAAATGCAGCCGTTTAATTGATCAAAATTCAGAGTGAACCGTAAATAATGTAATTAATATGAGGGGTTAATCTTTGAGACATTTCAAACTAAAACGTTTAATACAATTTTTCTCATTTTTGCTTTCTTTTCGAGACAAAATTTGTTTTATTCAAAACATTTCAAAGCGTCTTTGGGGGATTCTTTGATTTAATATCCAATATGTTCTGTCAATTTAAGGGAGCGGTGTATTATGATAATAAGTGATTGAAAGAATTTTAGTTTTGTTCTGTAATTGTGCAGACATTTGATTCAAACAAATGTAACAATGTAAAATTGATTTGTAGAACGAAAATTTTATTTATTGATAAATATATTTCAAAAATACTAAGGGTGTATAATTTCTTCATGCGATCATCCGAGCATCAGGCTATAATAAAAACAACATAATGTAGCTCTTAAGCATTTACCTCAGTTTTTCGGCCAATAAATTTGTAATGTAATTTTACCATAACATCGAAAGTTATATCAAACAGAGCTAATTCAGTTTTGTTGTCGGTTACGGGCAGATTAATGTTGTTGAGATCTGGACCAATTAGCAGTTTACGGTATCGCCAATCATGAGATAGTCTCATGAGTTCAGTAAAGTCGGAGAAGTTTTCAAATTTGATGTAATCATATTGTGAGAGACATTTCTTTCCTCTGAGTAGGGTAAATTTACGTCTGAGGCGGCGATTCACCATTGCGGTTCTGAGTGAGGAATTGTTCAATGGAACAGAGCTTTCATGCGTGTTTATAACGTCTAAACGAATTCTGCGTTGAACGGAATGTTGCGTAATATTCCACAAATCAAGATTCCAAATATTGAATTCACTCATCGGGGAATAAAATTTCGGAACTGCAGTGAAGTAGGAATACGTGAAATGTCGCACGTATATATCAGCTTTCTTCAACACCACACACTTGTAATTAAGGAATATTCTTTGTAATTCTTGTTGATGGGGATTCCAGAAGCTTTCCAGTCCGAGAAGCTTCGCATTTGAATCGAAATGCCCCGTCCCATATCTAAACGTGAACATCACTCTTTCATTGACGTAGTCCACAAAATTTAGAGTCTCTGTGAGATGATTGGACTGGAGAGGACGGAAAGCTAAGGCTAATGCCATGGCAATTAATATCATTGATTTTATTCTTGTCATTTATTATAAAAATTTTTATTCAATAAATTTATATCTTATAATAACTAGTTAATATGTCATTTCAATTTTATAAGAACTCTTCTTATTGGAAGTGATATATAACATTTCTTCATATAAATGATTTTTGCTTTCACCAATTTGATATTAATTTCTTTCTTTTTTTTTCCTATGTGTAAGGGATTTGTGAGTTTTCATACTGAGCAAGGTATTGTTCACAGATTTGTAATTATTGTCATTTTTATAATTTCGTTCTAAATTATATTAAGTTACATGAAGTGATTTATGCATAGGCCTACATTTTACATCCCATAAAATGACCCAGCATAAACCTAATATTAGTTTCTGTGATATAATTTTTGTCACATTAAATGTTTAGCATAGATGGTCGATTTATGAAATTAACACTTTATTCAATTCTTACTCTGTATAAATGTAATCTTTTATTTACTTCTAAAATATGAAGACTGTGGACAAAATCTCTCACTCCTATCTTGCAAAAGTTTGGTTCCGGTTACCATTTTTTTTTAAACTGTCTACGGATATCTGTTGCTGATTTCTCTTCTACTACTGTATAACTTGAGGTTATTATTTTGGTTCTGTTTGTGGTTTTAAATTTAGTAGGCTACTATTTATAGCCTGCATTTATTTTAATATATATATATATATAATATTTTTTAAAATTAAAAAAATAAACACTTTAATTGAATTTTCTGCATTCGATAGAAGATATTTATTAAGTAGATGAATAATGGACATGGACTTGTAAAATGTAGAAACATAAATAAAAAAACCTTGTAGTGATCGAAGTACAGTGTTTATAGACAGCTGTACCAAAAGGTAGATTTTTTAACGTTAGTAGGGTGTATTTAAAAATTAATATTATAACGTTTCGTGCAAAAAGTATTTGTAACACTAGTTCGAAATTTAAATTTTGCACCGACGTTCTAATATTTGCACCAATTGTCAATTGGTTCCCACCAAATGTCTCATGACAGCAATCGCAATGATTACTAAAAGAGTTTGAACAATTTCAGGGTTGCTTGTAAAAAAATACTGTTTTTGGTAAAGAAATGCATATAAATAAATCGCTTTAACGAAGCTATTGTATTGATAACAATATGAAACAATAAAAATATAAAATTTCATTATATGAAAATACTTCACATCAGAGAGTAGTAATAGCACAACATAATGCGAACTTGTTTCGATGAATGTGGATCCAGGTAGAAATTATCTGCGATCTCGAACACATGTGAAAGAAAGCTTATTTCGTTAGTAAGGTAATATAATATGATCTAAACATTGAATAACTAAGGAATAAAGGGATTGTTTTCTTACAACTGATCTATAATTTTCCTTAAAGCTGAAAGCTGTAGGAAGATATTCTTAATACTCACGACGTTTCAGTTTAAGAATTCAATTTGTCAATTGTAGTTGCCTAAAAATATGTTTAGAGTTTGCAGTTGGAAAATAACTTGTGATTTTAATGAGTGACTTGTTGAAAAACATGGCGAAAGTAGTAGGTAGTGTTTCATTGTAAGGAGATACAAGAGAGAAAATATTTTGTGAAGTGGAGGAGAGTAAAATTTCTTAACACTCTCAAGACAATTTGAGAAGAATCTACCTTCCTTCTTGTAAATGCAGCCGTTTAATTGATCAAAATTCAGAGTGAAGCGTAAATAATGTAATTAATATGAGGGGTTATTCTTTGAGATATTTCAAACTAAAACGTTTAATACAATTTTTCTCGTTTTTTTTATTTCTTTTCGAAATAAAATTTTGTTTTATACAAAATATTTCAAAGCATGATTTGGGGGATTCTTTGATTTAATATCCAATATGTTCTGTCAATTTAAGGGAGCAGTGTATTATGATAATAAATGATTGAAAGAATTTTAGTTTTGTTCTATAATTGTGCAGACATTTTTTTTGCATATTTATTTATTATTGGCATTTGTATAATTTGGTTCTAAATTATGTTAAGTTACATGAACTGATTGATGCATAGGTCTACATTGTGCATCCATATAATGACCCAGCATAAACCTAAAGTGATTCAAACAAATGTAACAATGTAAAATTGATTTGTAGAACGAAAATTTTATTTATTGATAAGTATCTTTCAATAATACTAAGGGTGCATAATTTCTTCATGTGATCATCCGAACTTCAGGCTATAATAAAAACAACATAATGTAGCTCTTATGCATTTACCTCCGTTTTTCGGCCAATAAATTTGTAATGGAATTTTACCATAACATCGAAAGTTATATCAAACAGAGCTAATTCAGTTTTGTTGTCGGTTACGGGTAGATTAATGTTGTAGAGATCTGGACCAATGAGCAGTTTACGGTATCTCCAATTATGAGAAAGTCTCATGAGTTCAGTAATGTCGGAGAAGTTTGCGGATTTCATGTAATCATATTGTGAGAGACACTTCTTTCCTCTGAGTAGGGTAAATTTACGTCTGAGGCGGCGATTCACCAGTGCGATTCTAAAGGAGGAATTGTTTAATGGAACAGAGCTTTCACGCGTGTTTATAACGTCTAAACGAATTCTGCCTTGAACGGAATGTTGCGTAATATCCCACAAATCAAGATTCCGAATACTGAATTCACTCATCGGGGAATAATATTTCGGAACTGCAGTGAAGTAGGAATACGTGAAATGTCGCACGTATATATCAGCTTTCTTCAACACCACACACTTGTAATTAAGGAATATTCTTTGTAATTCTTGTTGATGGGGATTCCAGAAGCTTTCCAGTCCGAGAAGCTTCGCATTTGAATCGAAATGCCCCGTCCCATATCTAAACGTGAACATCACTCTTTCATTGACGTAGTCCACAAAATTTAGAGTCTCTGTGAGATGATTGGACTGGAGAGAACCTAAGGCTAATGCCATGGCAATTAATATCATTGATTTTATTCTTGTCATTTATTATAAAAATTTTTATTCAATAAATTTATATTTTATAATAACTAGTTAATATGTCATTTCAATTTTATGAGAACTATTCTTATTGGAAGTGATATATAACATTTCTACATATAAATGATTTTTGCGTTCACCAATTTGATATCAATTTCTTGTTTTTTTTTCCTATGTGTGTAAGGGATTTGTAAGTTTTCATACTGAGCAAGGTATTGTTCACAGATTTGTAATTATTGGCATTTGTATAATTTCGTTCTAAATTATATTAAGTTACATTTTACATCCCATAAAATGATCCAGCATAAACCTAATATTTGTTTCTGTGATATAATTTTTGTCACATTAATTCTTTAGCGTAGATGGTCCATTTATGAAATTAATACTTTTCAATTCTTACTCTATATAAATGTCATTTTCTATTTACTTCTAAAATATGACATCTGTGAACAAAATATTACACTCCTATCTTGTAAAAGTTTGGTTTCGATTGCCATTTGTTTTAGATACTATTTACGGGTATATGTTGCTGATTACTCTTCTATTACTGTATAACTTGTGGTTATTATTTTGGTTCTATTTGTGGCTTTAAATTTAGTAGGCTGATATTTATACATTTCTTTTTATTATTTATGTTATTTCAAAATTAAGAAATAAACAGAATTATTGAATTTCATGTATTCGATAGAAGATATTTATTAAGTAAATGGATAATTTTCATGCACCTGTAATATGCAAAAGTGAAAAAAAATCTCCCGTGTATTGGTCGGTAATTTGGATATGTGTGAGAAATATAATGAATATCAAATGTGAAAGTGTAACATAATTCATGTTAAAGAACTTAAGATATTGTTGGTGGAGATGTATTGTTTGATGTTGTGTCTTGTATTCACCTGTAATTGTTTTACACAGATTTTGTTTGAATTAAAATGATTGTGATTTTTTCTACCTTAGTTCAATTTTTATTTGTTTAGATATTATTATTATTATAAGTTATATTTCTAAGACTAACACGGATATTCCTATGATAGTCCATGTAATAGGAGTAATACATTTACATGGTGTTGTATCATTAATTGACTTTAGTTTTCTGCTATTATATTTGCAAAGGGAATCATTCAATTCAATTCAATTTATATGGCCATTAGACATACAGTTTTAGGCTACGTCAGAATACATTGAAAAAACATATAAATACATTTTAAAAAACACTAATAATAGAAACAGTAAAGTTTAAGTAATACAATGAAAACATAAAATAATTTGAAACTTTTAAATTCAAGAAAACTAACTAAATTGCAATTAAACTTATTTATTAAAATACAATTTCATACAAATTTGTGTTGAAAAACTGAGCAACAGAAAAATAATTGTAACTAATCTAATTAACTTTATTTATTAAAAAACAATTTTGTGTGAATTTATGTTAAGAAAGTCATCTACAGAGTAGAAAGGATTAATTAAAAGCCAATTATAAAATCTAGCTTTGAAACTATTGGTTGGTAACCTATAATATTGACTGGGAAGCTTATTATATAATTTCATCCCCATGACAGAAAAATGTATACTAGTTTTATGTATCTACAGTGTGAAATATTAATTTGTTCACTATTTATAATTTCATGATCATGTACAGTATATTGGCTATTAATGAATAATTGTCTATATTTTGTCGAGTGTAAAGGACTAGGTCGTATATATATACGACCTAGTCCTTTACACTCGACTATATATATATATATATATATATATATATATATATATATATACACACATTTATGACAGTTAATATCTGTGATTGTTTGAAAAGAGGTCGACAATGTTCAAGATAGTTTGATTGACATAGAATTATAATGGCTTTCTTTTGCAAAATCAAGACGCTCCTAATTTTGCTACCATTTCCCCAGAAAATTAAGGCATACCTAATTATAATTCGTAATATTGGACCTATTTCAACCAGAGTTAAGCTCTTTCCAATATTCTATAAAAAGAAATTCAATCACAGGTTTTTGCTTTGCACATTCTTCATGTGGAGTCGCCATTTTGAACACTAACTGCATCACTACCATCTAATGGAAAATTATGAAACTATGCAGAGTAATGAGGAAAGATTTCAAGATGCTGTCTATTAAATTGTGTTTTGTCCAAAAAAAAAAAAGACTGCTGGGTAAAAAAGTAATGAATTTCTTATTGAACCACTTAATAAGAAATGTTATAAAATATCGACAATTTTTTCTAAGAATTATTACGAACATCTTTGATGAAAAGAATTAATTAATTTTTTCTCACGAACACCACATGAATTCAATGTAAACTCTTTTGTCATTCTATGAAAATACTTTATTTTTGTAAAATACGAACCTGTTGGGTTGACTTCATCTTAAAAGGCCTTGAGCAATTGTTTGCATGTCGTCTGATAGATTCAAATTAAACATTCGATATACCATATTCCTCCGTATAGAGAATGCTTGCTTCAATATATCTACATGAAGAGTTCGCGGGAAAAACGAGGAATGTCACAGTTTTGTTAAGGCTGATGTCATTATCTAATTCAATGGATCACTACGAAATTTAATGTTGTTCTTATGTAAAATGGTAAAAAGGAGAATTAACACCACGAACACAGTAATCATTTTCTTTATTTTCTATAGAAACAGCACTACGTCTTGCAGTTATAGACTCAATTAGATCATTATCTAATCCTTAACAGAAATGTGACATTCATCGTTTTTCCCGCGAACTCTTCACATATTTTCAACTACTCCTATATTGTCACTCTCATCCATATTAATCTGTATGAATACCTATACATTCTATCGATCCTTATATTTTCACCTTAGAACGCCAAGTGATGGGTCATTCTGTCGATCCAATTTCTTAGGTTTACTTCGTTGAATCACTGATTAATTGTCCAATGACGGTGGAAGTTTGTTTCATAGCAAGTTATGAACAGGGACACTTTTCGTGACAGGTACGTAAAGAAAAGAAAGAAACCAGATCAAGTAAACACTTCGTGATATTAATAGCCTATGGCAATTTAGTACGATCGAAGAAGAATATTGTTACTTGAAATATTATCCGTATTACGAAATAACAGAAGTCTTAACTGATTATCTTCACTTTTTCTTGAAATGCCTAAGGTTAAGTAGATTAAAAATATTTTATTCTGGACAAGAATGACGAAATATGAGTATTGGAAAATATATCGATTGAATGAATGAAAATTTCACTATACATTGAGACACCGTGAAGCAAATTTTTTGTCGGTAATCTATTAGACGAGTGTCAAATTTTTACTCATTAAAATGTAGTCAAAACAGCAAGTCCACAGTATGAAAAAGTATTTAGATATATGTTCCTAATATATGGACTGATGGAGGACTTAAGTGAGGGCGGCAATGAACCTTAGGGTTCCTTAAAAGCCATTTGTAAGTAAGTAAGTATATGTACCTAATGATTGAAGTACACACTAGTGATACAGAATATTGAAATAATGAAGATTGTACTGTATATTCTCACTTGAAGTGTTGACATAGAATTGAAGAAATATTCGCCGCAAATAAATAAATAAGTAAATAAATAAATAAATAAATAAATAAATAAATAAATAAATAAATAAATAAATAAATAAATAAATAAATAAATAAATAAATAAATAAATAAATAAATAAATAAATAAATAAATAAATAAATAAATAAATAAATAAATAAATAAATAAATAAATAAATAAATAAATAAATAAATAAATATTCCCATCATTCCTAGGTGGAACATAGGGCTCTCAGAAAGCTTCTCCATCTGACTCTATTCCTGGCCAATTCCTTGATCTCATTCCATGTCTTCACCAAAGTTTTTGCTTCTGTGAGAACAGTTCGTTTCCATGTTATCTTGGGTCTGCCAATTCCTCTGCTGCCCTGCAGATTCCAATCCTATGCCTTCCAGGCAGGGACATCTGGAGGTCGGAGAAGTGTATGTCCCAGCCATACCCACTTCCTATGCCGAAAAATAAAGAAGAAAATAAAAGTAAATAAGTAAATAAATAAATAAAACAAAATAAACAGGTAAATAAATAGATAAATTGTATTTTCCAAAGATGTTTAAAATACATCTAACAATTGTGTTTTTCCAATTTGAAAGTAGTCTATATATTTTGTGGTTGTGTCAAGAATGAAGGACAAAAATAAAAGATAGAACTTGTTTTATATCGTATCTAGAAAATCGTAACAAATATTATAACCCATTAACTTAATAAATCACCAAAAATTAATATTCTGCCCCTGTATTCTGACTCGTTTAAAGTTATTTTTGCAGTGAAAGGCGTTAAAAATTAATTAATTAACTTACACGCAATGAAAGAAGTATCTTAGACTGAGAAACTCTGTTTTAACGATTTCAATAGAAACGAAGAGAATAATTTTCATTGATCAGGATCGTTGAAAACACAACATGGATAGACGATATTCACATTTTAGCAACGAAATAATAGACTATTATAAATTATTACGCTTCCATGTCTGGAAGTTCGCGTTCAGCCAACATGTAATGGTATTTGACTTCAATTTCGAAGCCTACTTCGATGACAGTGAAATTCAATTCATCGGTAACCTCGGGAAGGTTACTGTCAATAACTGGACCACAGACAACTTTTCTATTTCTCCGATGATTGGGCACTGCCATCAGGTCAAGTAACTGTGTGAAGTTTGACACTTCCTTAATACTTCTTGTTGAGACGTACTGACTACTTGTTCTTTTCATTAAAACGAAATATCGCATTAACTCTTTCCTGAAGAGAACTCGTTTAATGGACGAATTATTTAGCTGAACGTCCTCGGATGTTTGAGTGATTAGGTCTAAAGTAACTTTCACGCCGATTCCAGAGTTGGGTTGAGGAACTGGTACGTGTGAGTATGTGAACTTTTTAACGTGTACTTTAACTCCAGTTAGTTTGACTTCATTGTAGTCAAGAGCAATTCTTAGGAATTCGTCTGAAAACTTCCAGTAAATTGCCGCGTCGAACCACTTTCCACACAAATCGAAGCGTCCCATGCCGTAATTATAGGTGTAGAGAATGTCTTCTTTTACAGAATCGACATATTTTAGAGTGCTTGGTAGCGGGTCGTTGATATGAGCAGAGGCACTAACGAGATGCATTTTATGTGCGTGATTTTGTAAAACTATGACAATTGGCAAGAAGGATATGAAGTATGGTTTCCTAATAGACAATTGAAGTTATTCGATGTCTCTATTATGTGACAGAAAGCAATATTTAAATATTTCTTATATTTATGAGGTTAGTTGAATTACAAATTATAATACAAGAAGATTTCCTTATATATACTATTATATTTAATTAATTAATTTCTTTGTGTCACAAGTGAATAAACGTCCCAATCAAAACACCTTCTTCTTATATAAATAATATGTGGAAGATTTTCTCGTCTCACAAAATTTTTGTTTCATATAGACTCTATCAATGTTTAACCAAGCTGTAATGCACATAACGTATGTGATTAAATCTGTATTCTTCGAAAACTCACGGTTTGACAAAATAATTACAGTACACACTATTCATGTGAGTTATTGAAATAATGAAGGAGGAATATTTTATTTCAAGACCTGACATCGAATTGATTTAATATTCGCTACAAAGATACACATTTTGATGCGAGTTAAATGAATTTGTATTTATAAGACAGTGCTTTCGCAGAGGGAGCTTCCTCCATGTTTAATTTGATGAAAATATCACATTTTACTGAAAAATATTATACGTGGTTTTACTTATTAGTTGTGTAAAAACTGAAGTACGAAAAATATTATGTAAATGTTCGCTACTTGTTCTGTGATGGAATCGTCATTAAAATAATTAATGTTACATTTATTTATGCAAAATATTAAGTATAGCGTGTAGGAAATTAATACAGAGGGTAACAATTTAAAATAACTTATTTTTATAAAATATGTCCCGAAAAATTTTGCAGGGAGAATTTAAGAGAAAGTAGGTTCTATGTGACAGAAATTCTTTATAAGAATATTATATTGTCGTTTCTGTAACAGAATAATTTGCAAGATATAGAGTGCGAGGTACATGAAGAATATCTCTTAAATAGTTATTTCTGTGAAAAGTAGATTTAAATGTTTTTAAAAATAGAAGACGTTATTTTTTTACACATTGTTAGGAGTAGAACTAACCACAAATCGTGATAATTAAATAAATATGGCTACACTTCAATGGAAAGGAGAATCAAGGTGTAGGAAAGAATAATAATGTTCTTTAAATGAGTGTACAATACATGGAGATAAAATACGAATATTATATTCCATACGGTCTATTCGGTTTAATTGTTCAATAATGGTAGAAATTGGTTTAAGAGTATGTTGGGAACAGGAACACTTTCCGTAACAGATACGTAAAGAAGAGAGAGGAACACATCGTGATATCACTATAATAATTTCGAACGAACAAAGAAGAACATTGTTGCTTAAAATATCCGTATTACGGAATAACAGACAAATCCTAATTGATTAAGATTGTCTTCTATTTTCCTTCAATTGCCCAAGGTTAATTAGACTAGAAATATTGTAACCTGGACAAGAACGACGCAATATGAGTATTCGAAAATACGTCGATTGTATGAACCAAATATCACAATATATCGAGGCACCGTGAAGCAAATTATTAGTTGGCACTCTATTAGACGAGTGTCAAATTTTTCTCATAATTAAAATGTAGTCCAAACAGCAAGTTCAGAGTATCAAAAAATATTTAGATGTACCTAATGTTTGAAGTACACACTAGTCATTCAGAATATTGAAATAATGAAGATTATATATTTTCACTTGAAGTGTTGACATCGAATTGAAGAAATATTACCCACATATAAACGAATGAATGAATGAGTGAATGAATGAATGAATGAATGAATGAATGAATGAATGAATGAATAAATAAAAAACAAATAAATAAATTGTATTTGCCAAATATGTTTATAATTCATCTAGCAATTGTGTTTTCTCAATTTGAAAGTAGTCTATATATTTTGTGCTTGTGTGAAGAATGAAGGACTAAAATAGAAAAGAAAAGTTGTCTTATATCGTATCTGGTAAATCGTAACCAATATTATAGCCCATTAACTTTATCAATCACCAAAAATTAATATTCTGCCCCTGTATTCTGACTCGTTTAAAGTTATTCTTGCATTAAAAGACGTTAAAAATTAATTAATTCATTCGTACATGCCTTTATACACGCAATGAAAGGATTAGGGTAGACGGACAAACTCTGTTTAAACAATTTCAATAGAAACTAAGAGAATAATTTGCAGTGATCAGGATCGTTGAAAACACAACATGGATTGACGCTGTTCACGTTTTAGCAACGAAATAATAGACTATTATGTCTTATTACGCTTCCATGTCTGGAAGTTCGCGTTCAGTCAACAAGTAATGGTATTTGACTTCAATTTCGAAGCCTATTACGATGACAGTGAAATTCAATTCATCGGTAACCTCGGGAAGATTATTGTCGATAACTGGACCACAGACAACTTTTCTAATTCTCCGATGATTGGGCACTGCCATCAGGTCAAGTAACTGCGTGAAGTTTGACACTTCCTTAATACTTCTTGTTGAGACGTACTGACTACTTGTTCTTTTCATTAAAACGAAATATCGCATTAAGTCTCTCTTGAAGAGAGCTCGTTTAATGGACGAATTGTTTAGCTGAACGTTCTCGGATGTTTGAGTGATTAGGTCTAAAGTAATTTTCACAACGTTTCCAGAGTTGCGTTGAGGAACTGGTACGTGTGAGTATGTGAACTTTTTAACGTGTACTTCAACTCTAGTTAGTTTGAATTTATTGTATTCAAGAGCAATTCTTAGGAATTTGTCTGAAAACTTCCAGTAACTTGCCGCGTCGAACCACTTTCCACACAATTCGAAACGTCCCATGCCGTAATTATAGGTGTAGAGAACGTCTTCTTTTACAGAATCGACATAAGATTTTCGAGTGCTTGGGAGCGGGTCGTTCTTATGTGCAGAGGATCTAACGTGATGCATTTTATATGCGTGATTTCGTAAAACTATGACAATTGACAAGAAGCATATGAAGTGTGGTTTCATAATAGGCAACTGAAGTTATTCGATGTCTCTATTATGCGACAGAAAAGAATATTTGAATATTTGTTATATTTGTGCGGATAGTTGAATTATAATTTATAATACAAGATGATTTCTCTATACATACTATTATATTTAATTAATTAATTTCTTTGTGTCACAAGTGAATAAATGTCCCAATTAAAACACCTTGTTCTTATATAAATAATATGAGAAAGATTTTCTCGTCTCACAAAATTTTTGTTTCATATAGACTCTATCAATGTTTAACCAAGCTGTAATATATATAACGTATGTGATTAAATCTTTATTCTTCGAAAAGTCAGGATTTGACAAAATAATTGCAGTACACACTATTCATGTAAGTTATTGAAATAATGAATGTGGAATATTTCATTTCAACAGCTGACATCGAATTGATTTCACATTTGCTACAAAGATACACATTTTGATGCAAGTTAAATGAATTTGTTTGTATGAGACAGTGCTTTCGCAGAGGGAGCTTCCTCCATGTTTAATTTGATGAAAATATCACATTTTATTGAAAAATATTATATGTGGTTTTACTTATTAATTGTGTAAAATCTGAAGTAGGTACGAAAAATGTTATGTAAATGTTCGCTACTTGTTCTGTGATGGAATCGTCATTAAAACAATTAACAGTACATTTATTTATGCGGAATATTAAGTATAGCGTGTAACAAGTTAATACAGAGGGTAACATTTTAAAATAACGTATTTTTATAAAATATATCCCCAAAAATTTAGAAGGGAGAATATAAGAGAAATTAGGTTGTATGTAACAGAAATTCTTTATAAGAATATTATATTGTCCTTTTTGTGTAACAGAATTATTTGCAAGATATAGAGGGCGAGGTACATGAAGAATACTTCTTAAATAGTTATTTCTGTGAAAAGTGGATTTAAATATTTTGCAATACAGAAGACGTTATTTTTTACACATTGTTAGGGGTGGAAGAAACCACAAATCGTGATAATTAAATAAATATGGCAACACCTCAATAGAAAGGAGAGTCAAAATTGTAGGAAAAAATAATAATGTCCTTTAAATGAGTGTACAATACATGGAGATAAAATATGAATATTATATATCATGAAGTCTATTCTGTTTGATTACTCAGTGATGGTATAAATTGGTTTCAGAGTAATTTGGAAACAGGAACACTTTTCGTAACAGATAGGCTTACGTAAAGAAGACAGAGGAACCAGGTCAGGCAAACAAGTCGTGATATCATAATAATTTCGTACGAAGAAAGAAGAACTTGGTTACTTCAAATATTCGTATTACAAAATAACAGACAAATCCTAACTGATTAAGGTTATCTTCTATTTTCCTCAATTGCCTAAGGTTAAGTAGACTAGAAATATTGTAACCTGGACAAGAATGACGAATTATGAGTATTCGAAAATACGTCGATTGTCTGAAGCAAAATATCACAATTGCCTAAGGTTAAGTAGACTAGAAATATTGTAACCTGGACAAGAATGACAAAATATGAGTATTCCATAATACGTCGATTGCATGAAGGAAAATTTCATAATATATGGAGGCATCGTGAAGCAAATTGTTAGTTGGTAATCTATTAGACGAGTGTAAAATTTTTGCTCATAATTAAAATGTAGTCAAAACAGCAAGTCCACAGTATGAAATAATATTTAGATATACCTAATGATTGCAGTACACACTAATCGTTCAGAATATTGAAATAATGAAGATTGTATATTCTCACTTGAAGTGTTGACATCGAATTGAAGAAATATTAGCCACAGATAAATAAATAAATAAGTAAATAAGTAAGTAGGTAAATAAATAAATAAATAAATAAATATAAATAAATAAATCAATCAATCAATAGACAAATAAATAAATAAACAACAAACAAACAAATAAATAAATAAGTAAATAAATAAACAAATAAATAAACAAACAAATAAATAAATAGACAAACAAATAAATAAATAAATAAATAAATAAATAAATAAATAAACAAACAAATAAATAAATAAATAAATAAATACGTAAGTAAGTAAATAAATAGTATTTGCCAACGATGTTTATAATACATCTAGCAATTGTGTTTTTTCCAATTTGAACGTAGTCTATATAACTTATTTTGTGGTTGTGTGAAGAATGAAGGTCTAAAATAAAAAAGAAAAGTTGTTTTATATCAATTATGGTAAATCGTAACCAATATTATAGCCCATTAACTTTATCATTCACCAAAAATTAATATTCTGCCCCTGTATTCTGAGTCGTTTAAAGCTATTCTTGCGTTAAAAGACGTTAAAAATTAATTAATTCATTCGTACATGGCTTTATACACGCAATGAAAGGATTAGCGTAGATGGACAAACTCTGTTTAAACGATTTCAATAGCAACTAGGCGAATAATTTGCATTGATCAGGAACGTTGAAAACACGACATAGATAGACGCTGTTCACGTTTTAGCAACGAAATAATAGATTATTAAGAATTATTACGCTTCCATGTCTGTAAGTTCGCGTTCAGTCAATAAGTAATGGTATTTGATTTCAACTTCGAAACCTATTTCGATGACAGTGAGATTCAATTCATCGGTAACCTCTGGAAGATTATTGTCGATAACTGGACCACAGACAACTTTTCTATTTCTCCGATGATTGGACACTGCCATCAGGTCAAGTAACTGAGTGAAGTTTGACATTTCCATAATGCTTCTTGTTGAGACGTACTGACTACTTGTTCTTTTCATTAAAACGAAATATCGCATTAAGTCTTTCTCGAAGAGAACTCGTTTAAAGGACGAATTATTTAGCTGAACGCCTCGGAGGTTTGAGTGATTTGGTCTAAAGTAATTCTTACGCCGCTTCCAGAGTTGGGTTGAGGAACTGGTACGTGTGAGTATGTGAACTTTTGAAGGATTACTTCAACTCCAGTTAGTTTGACCTTATTGTAGTCAAGAGCAATTCTTAGGAATTCGTCTGAAAACTTCCAGTAACTTGCCGCGTCGAACCACTTGCCATACAAATCGAAGCGTCCCATGCCGTAATTATAGGTGTAGAGAATGTCTTCTTTTACAGAATCGACATATTTTAGAGTGCTTGGTAGTGGGTCGTTGATATGAGCAGAGGCACTAACGTGATGCATTTTATATGCGTGACTTTGTAAAACTATGGCAATTGACAAGAAACATATACAATTGAAGTTATTCGATGGCTCTATTATGCGACAGAAAAGAATATTCGAATATTTGTTATATTTATGCCGTTAGTTGAATTATAAATTATAATACAATATGATTTCCCTATATATAGTATTATATTTAATTAATTAATCTCTGTGTGTCACAAGTAAAGAAATGTCTCAATCAAAACACCTTCTTCTTATATAAAAGAAATGTGGAAGATTTTCTCGTCTCAAAAATATTTGTTTCATATATACTCTACCAATGTTTAACCAAGCTGTAATATATATAATGTATGTAATTAAATCTGTATTCTTCGAAAATTGACGATTTTGACAAAATGAATACAGTACACACAATACATGTAAGTTATTGAAATAATTAAAGTAGAACAATTCATTTCAAGAGCTGACATCGAATTTATTAAATATTCCCGACACAGATAAACATTTTGATGCGAGTTGAATGAATTTGTTTGTATGAGACAACGCTTTCGCAGAAGAAGTTTCCTCCATGTTTAAATTTATGAAAATATCACATTTCATTGGTAAATATTATATGTGGTTTTACTTATTAATTGTGTAAAAACTGAAGTATGAAAAATATTATGTAAATGTTCGCTACTTGTTCTGTGATGGAATCGTCATTAAAATAATTAACAGTACATTTATTTATGCGAAATATTAAGTATAGCGTGTAAGAAATTAGTACAGAAGGTAACATTTTAAAATAACTTATTTTTATAAAATATATCCCGAAAAATTTAGAAGGGAGAATATAAGAGAAATTAGGTTGTATGTAAGAGAAATTCTTTATAAGAATATTATATTGTCCTTTGTGTAACAGAATAATTTGCAAGATATAGAGTGCGATGTACATGAAGAATATCTCTTAAATAGTTGTTTCTGTGAAAAGTGAATTTAAATATTTTGCAATACAGAAGACGTTATTTTTTTACACATTGTTAGGGGTAGAAGTAACCAAAAATCGTGATAATTAAATAAATATGGCTACACTTCAATAGAAAGGAGAGTCGAAGGTGTAGGAAAAAATGATAATGTCCTTTAAATGAGTGTACAATACATGGAGAAAAATTATTAATTTTATATAGCATGAAGTGTATTCTGTTGGATTACTCAGTGATGGTAAAATTGGTTTCAGAGTAATTTGGAAACAGGAACATTTTTCGTAACAGATAGGCTTACGTAAAGAATACAGAGGAACCAGGTCAGGCAAACACGTCGTGATATCATAATAATAATTTCGTTCAAAGAAAGAGGAACTTTGTTACTTGAAATATCCATATTACAAAATAACAGACAAATCCTAACTGATTAAGATTATCTTCTGTTTTCCTTCAATTGCCTAAGGTTAAGTAGACTAGAAATATTGTAACCTGGAGAAGAATGACGAAATATGAGTATTCGAAAATACGTCGATTGTCTGAAGAAAAATATCACAATATATGGAGGCATCGTAAAGCAAATTATTATTTGGCACTCTATTTTTCTCGTAATTAAAATGTAATCCAAACAGCAAGTTCAGAGTATCAAAAAATATTTAGGTACCGGTATACCTAATGTTTGAAGTACACACTATTCTTTCAGAATATTGAAATAATGAAGATTATATATTTTCACTTGAAGTGTTGACATCGAATTGATGAAATATTACCCACAAATGAATGAATGAATGAATAAATAAAAAACAGGTAAATAAATAAATAAGATGTATTTGCCAAATATGTTTATAATACATCTAACAATTGTGTTTTCCCAATTTGGAAGTATATATTTTGTGGTTGTGTGAAGAATGAAGGACTAAAATAGAAAAGAAAAGTTGTTTTATATCGTATATGGTGAATCGTAACCATTATTACAGCTCATTAATCTTTATAAAACACTAAAAATTAATATTCTGTCCCTGTATTCTGAGTCGTTTAAAGTTATCATTGCAGTGCGAGGCGTAAAAAATTAATTAAATCACACTTACATAATTTTATACACGAAATGAAAGGATTAGCGTAGATGGACAAACTGTGTTTGAACGATTTCAATAGAAACTAGGCGAATAATTTACACTGATCAAGAACGTTGAAAACATAACATGGATAGACGCTGTTCACGTTTTAGCAACGAAATAATAGATTATTAAGAATTATTACGCTTCCATGTCTGTAAGTTCGCGTTCATTCAACAAGTAACGGTATTTGATTTCAACTTGGAAGCCTATTTCGATGACAGTGAAATTCAATTCATCGGTAACCTCGGGAAGATTATTGTCGATAACTGGACCACAGACAACTTTTGTATTTCTCTGATGATTGGGCACTGCCATCAGGTCAAGTAACTGAGTGAAGTTTGACATTTCCATAATGCTTCTTGTTGAGACGTACTGACTACTTGTTCTTTTCATTAAAACGAAATATCGCTTTAAGGCTTTCTTGAAGGGAACTCTATTGGACAAATTATTTAGCTGAACGTTATCGGATGTTTGAGTGATTAGGCCTAAAATAATTTTCACACCGTTTCCGGACTTCTGTTGAGGATCTGGTACGTGTGAGTATGTGAAGTCTTTAAGGTGTACTTTAACACTAGTTAGCTTGACTTCGTTGTAGTCAAGAGCAATTCTTAGGAATTCGTCTGAAAGCTTCCAGTAACTTGCCGCGTCGAACCACTTTCCACACAAATCGAAACGTCCCATGCCGTAATTATAGGTGTAGAGAACGTCTTCTTTTACAGAATCGACATAAGATTTTCGAGTGCTTGGGAGCGGGTCGTTCTTATGTGCAGAGGATCTAACGTGATGCATTTTATATGCGTGATTTTGTAAAACTATGACAATTGACAGGAAGGATATGAAGTATGGTTTCATAATAGACAATTGAAGTTATTCGATGGCTTTATTATGCTGCAGAAAAGAATATTTGTTATATTTATTCGGTTAGTTGAATTATAAATTTTAATGTAAGATGATTTCCCTATATATACTGTTATATTTAATTAATTTCTTTGTGTTACAAGAGAACAAATGCCCCAAGTATAACACCTTCTTCTTATATAAAAGATATGTGGAAGATTTTCTCGTCTCACAAAATTTTTGTTTCATATATACTCTATCAATGTTTAATCAAGCTGTAATATGCATAACGTATGTGATTAAACCTGTATATTTGAAAATTCACGATTTTCACTAAATAATTATAGTACACACTATTCATGTAAGTTATTGAAATAAAGAAGATAAAATATTTCATTCCAAGAGCTGACATCGAATTCATTAAATATTCGAGACATAGATATTCATTTTGACGAGAGTTGAATGAATTTGTTTGTATGATACAGTGCTTTCGCAGAGGAAGCTTCCTCCATGTTTAATTTTATGAAAATATCACATTTTATTGAAAAATATTATATGTGGTTTTACTTATTAATTGTGTAAAAACTGAAGTACGAAAAATATTATGTAAATATTCGCTACTTGTTCTGTGATGGAATCGTCATTAAAATAATTAACAGTACATTTATTTATGCGAAATATTAAATATAGCGTGTAAGAAATTAATACAGAGGGTAACATTTTAAAATAATTTATTTTTATAAAATATATCCCGACAAAGTTAGAATGGAGAATATAAGAGAAAGTAGGTTGTATGTGACAGAAATTCTTTATAAGAATATTATATTGTCGTTTCTGTAACAGAATTATTTGCAAAATATAGAGTGCGAGGTACATGAAGAATATCTCTTAAATAGATATTTCTTTGAAAAGTGGATTTAAATATTTTGCAATACAGAAGACGTTATTTTTTTTACACATTGTTAGGGGTAGAAGTAACCACAAATCGTGATAATTAAATAAATATGGCTACACTTCAATAGAAAGGATAGTCGAAGGTGTAGGAAAAAATAATAATGTCCTTTAAATGAGTGTACAATACATGGAGATAAAATATGAATATTATATAGCATGAAGTCTATTCTGTTTGATTACTCAGTGATGGTATAAATTGGTTTCAGAGTAATTTGGAAACAGGAACATTTTTCGTAACAGATAGGCTTACGTAAAGAATACAGAGGAACCAGGTCAGGCAAACACGTCGTGATATCATTATAATAATTTCGTTCAAAGAAAGAGGAACTTTGTTACTTGAAATATCCATATTACAAAATAACAGACAAATCCTAACTGATTAAGATTATCTTCTGTTTTCCTTCAATTGCCTAAGGTTAAGTAGACTAGAAATATTGTAACCTGGAGAAGAATGACGAAATATGAGTATTCGAAAATACGTCGATTGTCTGAAGAAAAATATCACAATATATGGAGGCATCGTAAAGCAAATTATTATTTGGCACTCTATTTTTCTCGTAATTAAAATGTAATCCAAACAGCAAGTTCAGAGTATCAAAAAATATTTAGGTACCGGTATACCTAATGTTTGAAGTACACACTATTCTTTCAGAATATTGAAATAATGAAGATTATATATTTTCACTTGAAGTGTTGACATCGAATTGATGAAATATTACCCACAAATGAATGAATGAATGAATGAATGAATGAATAAATAAAAAACAGGTAAATAAATAAATAAGATGTATTTGCCAAATATGTTTATAATACATCTAACAATTGTGTTTTCCCAATTTGGAAGTATATATTTTGTGGTTGTGTGAAGAATGAAGGACTAAAATAGAAAAGAAAAGTTGTTTTATATCGTATATGGTGAATCGTAACCATTATTAAAGCTCATTAAACTTTATAAAACACTAAAAATTAATATTCTGTCCCTGTATTCTGAGTCGTTTAAAGTTATCATTGCAGTGCGAGGCGTAAAAAATTAATTAATTAACTCACACGTACATAGTTTTATACACGAAATGAAAGGATTAGCGTAGATGGACAAACTGTGTTTGAACGATTTCAATAGAAACTAGGCGAATAATTTACACTGATCAAGAACGTTGAAAACATAACATGGATAGACGCTGTTCACGTTTTAGCAACGAAATAATAGATTATTAAGAATTATTACGCTTCCATGTCTGTAAGTTCGCGTTCATTCAACAAGTAACGGTATTTGATTTCAACTTGGAAGCCTATTTCGATGACAGTGAAATTCAATTCATCGGTAACCTCGGGAAGATTATTGTCGATAACTGGACCACAGACAACTTTTGTATTTCTCTGATGATTGGGCACTGCCATCAGGTCAAGTAACTGAGTGAAGTTTGACATTTCCATAATGCTTCTTGTTGAGACGTACTGACTACTTGTTCTTTTCATTAAAACGAAATATCGCTTTAAGGCTTTCTTGAAGGGAACTCTATTGGACAAATTATTTAGCTGAACGTTCTCGGATGTTTGAGTGATTAGGCCTAAAATAATTTTCACACCGTTTCCGGACTTCTGTTGAGGATCTGGTACGTGTGAGTATGTGAAGTCTTTAAGGTGTACTTTAACACTAGTTAGCTTGACTTCGTTGTAGTCAAGAGCAATTCTTAGGAATTCGTCTGAGAGCTTCCAGTAACTTGCCGCGTCGAACCACTTTCCACACAAATCGAAACGTCCCATGCCGTAATTATAGGTGTAGAGAACGTCTTCTTTTACAGAATCGACATAAGATTTTCGAGTGCTTGGGAGCGGGTCGTTCTTATGTGCAGAGGATCTAACGTGATGCATTTTATATGCGTGATTTTGTAAAACTATGACAATTGACAGGAAGGATATGAAGTATGGTTTCATAATAGACAATTGAAGTTATTCGATGGCTTTATTATGCTACAGAAAAGAATATTTGTTATATTTATTCGGTTAGTTGAATTATAAATTTTAATGTAAGATGATTTCCCTATATATACTGTTATATTTAATTAATTTCTTTGTGTTACAAGAGAACAAATGCCCCAAGTATAACACCTTCTTCTTATATAAAAGATATGTGGAAGATTTTCTCGTCTCACAAAATTTTTGTTTCATATATACTCTATCAATGTTTAATCAAGCTGTAATATGCATAACGTATGTGATTAAACCTGTATATTTGAAAATTCACGATTTTCACTAAATAATTATAGTACACACTATTCATGTAAGTTATTGAAATAAAGAAGATAAAATATTTCATTCCAAGAGCTGACATCGAATTCATTAAATATTCGAGACATAGATATTCATTTTGACGAGAGTTGAATGAATTTGTTTGTATGATACAGTGCTTTCGCAGAGGAAGCTTCCTCCATGTTTAATTTTATGAAAATATCACATTTTATTGAAAAATATTATATGTGGTTTTACTTATTAATTGTGTAAAAACTGAAGTACGAAAAATATTATGTAAATATTCGCTACTTGTTCTGTGATGGAATCGTCATTAAAATAATTAACAGTACATTTATTTATGCGAAATATTAAATATAGCGTGTAAGAAATTAATACAGAGGGTAACATTTTAAAATAACTTATTTTTATAAAATATATCCCGACAAAGTTAGAATGGAGAATATAAGAGAAAGTAGGTTGTATGTGACAGAAATTCTTTATAAGAATATTATATTGTCGTTTCTGTAACAGAATTATTTGCAAAATATAGAGTGCGAGGTACATGAAGAATATCTCTTAAATAGATATTTCTTTGAAAAGTGGATTTAAATATTTTGCAATACAGAAGACGTTATTTTTTTTACACATTGTTAGGGGTAGAAGTAACCACAAATCGTGATAATTAAATAAATATGGCTACACTTCAATAGAAAGGATAGTCGAAGGTGTAGGAAAAAATAATAATGTCCTTTAAATGAGTGTATAATACATGGAGATAAAATATGAATATTATATAGCATGAAGTCTATTCTGTTTGATTACTCAGTGATGGTATAAATTGGTTTCAGAGTAATTTGGAAACAGGAACATTTTTCGTAACAGATAGGCTTACGTAAAGAATACAGAGGAACCAGGTCAGGCAAACACGTCGTGATATCATTATAATAATTTCGTTCAAAGAAAGAGGAACTTTGTTACTTGAAATATCCATATTACAAAATAACAGACAAATCCTAACTGATTAAGATTATCTTCTGTTTTCCTTCAATTGCCTAAGGTTAAGTAGACTAGAAATATTGTAACCTGGAGAAGAATGACGAAATATGAGTATTCGAAAATACGTCGATTGTATGAAGCAAAATATCACAATATATGGAGGCATCGTAAAGCAAATTATTATTTGGCACTCTATTTTTCTCATAATTAAAATGTAATCCAAACAGCAAGTTCAGAGTATCAAAAAATATTTAGGTACCGGTATACCTAAGGTTTGAAGTACACACTATTCTTTCAGAATATTGAAATAATGAAGATTATATATTTTCACTTGAAGTGTTGACATCGAATTGATGAAATATTACCCACAAATGAATGAATGAATGAATGAATAAATAAAAAACAGGTAAATAAATAAATAAGATGTATTTGCCAAATATGTTTATAATACATCTAACAATTGTGTTTTCCCAATTTGGAAGTATATATTTTGTGGTTGTGTGAAGAATGAAGGACTAAAATAGAAAAGAAAAGTTGTTTTATATCGTATATGGTGAATCGTAACCATTATTACAGCTCATTAATCTTTATAAAACACTAAAAATTAATATTCTGTCCCTGTATTCTGAGTCGTTTAAAGTTATCATTGCAGTGCGAGGCGTAAAAAATTAATTAACTCACACTTACATAATTTTATACACGAAATGAAAGGATTAGCGTAGATGGACAAACTGTGTTTGAACGATTTCAATAGAAACTAGGCGAATAATTTACACTGATCAAGAACGTTGAAAACATAACATGGATAGACGCTGTTCACGTTTTAGCAACGAAATAATAGATTATTAAGAATTATTACGCTTCCATGTCTGTAAGTTCGCGTTCATTCAACAAGTAACGGTATTTGATTTCAACTTGGAAGCCTATTTCGATGACAGTGAAATTCAATTCATCGGTAACCTCGGGAAGATTATTGTCGATAACTGGACCACAGACAACTTTTGTATTTCTCTGATGATTGGGCACTGCCATCAGGTCAAGTAACTGAGTGAAGTTTGACATTTCCATAATGCTTCTTGTTGAGACGTACTGACTACTTGTTCTTTTCATTAAAACGAAATATCGCTTTAAGGCTTTCTTGAAGGGAACTCTATTGGACAAATTATTTAGCTGAACGTTCTCGGATGTTTGAGTGATTAGGCCTAAAATAATTTTCACACCGTTTCCGGACTTCTGTTGAGGATCTGGTACGTGTGAGTATGTGAAGTCTTTAAGGTGTACTTTAACACTAGTTAGCTTGACTTCGTTGTAGTCAAGAGCAATTCTTAGGAATTCGTCTGAGAGCTTCCAGTAACTTGCCGCGTCGAACCACTTTCCACACAAATCGAAACGTCCCATGCCGTAATTATAGGTGTAGAGAACGTCTTCTTTTACAGAATCGACATAAGATTTTCGAGTGCTTGGGAGCGGGTCGTTCTTATGTGCAGAGGATCTAACGTGATGCATTTTATATGCGTGATTTTGTAAAACTATGACAATTGACAGGAAGGATATGAAGTATGGTTTCATAATAGACAATTGAAGTTATTCGATGGCTTTATTATGCTACAGAAAAGAATATTTGTTATATTTATTCGGTTAGTTGAATTATAAATTTTAATGTAAGATGATTTCCCTATATATACTGTTATATTTAATTAATTTCTTTGTGTTACAAGAGAACAAATGCCCCAAGTATAACACCTTCTTCTTATATAAAAGATATGTGGAAGATTTTCTCGTCTCACAAAATTTTTGTTTCATATATACTCTATCAATGTTTAATCAAGCTGTAATATGCATAACGTATGTGATTAAACCTGTATATTTGAAAATTCACGATTTTCACTAAATAATTATAGTACACACTATTCATGTAAGTTATTGAAATAAAGAAGATAAAATATTTCATTCCAAGAGCTGACATCGAATTCATTAAATATTCGAGACATAGATATTCATTTTGACGAGAGTTGAATGAATTTGTTTGTATGATACAGTGCTTTCGCAGAGGAAGCTTCCTCCATGTTTAATTTTATGAAAATATCACATTTTATTGAAAAATATTATATGTGGTTTTACTTATTAATTGTGTAAAAACTGAAGTACGAAAAATATTATGTAAATATTCGCTACTTGTTCTGTGATGGAATCGTCATTAAAATAATTAACAGTACATTTATTTATGCGAAATATTAAATATAGCGTGTAAGAAATTAATACAGAGGGTAACATTTTAAAATAACTTATTTTTATAAAATATATCCCGACAAAGTTAGAATGGAGAATATAAGAGAAAGTAGGTTGTATGTGACAGAAATTCTTTATAAGAATATTATATTGTCGTTTCTGTAACAGAATTATTTGCAAAATATAGAGTGCGAGGTACATGAAGAATATCTCTTAAATAGATATTTCTTTGAAAAGTGGATTTAAATATTTTGCAATACAGAAGACGTTATTTTTTTTACACATTGTTAGGGGTAGAAGTAACCACAAATCGTGATAATTAAATAAATATGGCTACACTTCAATAGAAAGGATAGTCGAAGGTGTAGGAAAAAATAATAATGTCCTTTAAATGAGTGTATAATACATGGAGATAAAATATGAATATTATATAGCATGAAGTCTATTCTGTTTGATTACTCAGTGATGGTATAAATTGGTTTCAGAGTAATTTGGAAACAGGAACATTTTTCGTAACAGATAGGCTTACGTAAAGAATACAGAGGAACCAGGTCAGGCAAACACGTCGTGATATCATTATAATAATTTCGTTCAAAGAAAGAGGAACTTTGTTACTTGAAATATCCATATTACAAAATAACAGACAAATCCTAACTGATTAAGATTATCTTCTGTTTTCCTTCAATTGCCTAAGGTTAAGTAGACTAGAAATATTGTAACCTGGAGAAGAATGACGAAATATGAGTATTCGAAAATACGTCGATTGTCTGAAGAAAAATATCACAATATATGGAGGCATCGTAAAGCAAATTATTATTTGGCACTCTATTTTTCTCGTAATTAAAATGTAATCCAAACAGCAAGTTCAGAGTATCAAAAAATATTTAGGTACCGGTATACCTAATGTTTGAAGTACACACTATTCTTTCAGAATATTGAAATAATGAAGATTATATATTTTCACTTGAAGTGTTGACATCGAATTGATGAAATATTACCCACAAATGAATGAATGAATGAATAAATAAAAAACAGGTAAATAAATAAATAAGATGTATTTGCCAAATATGTTTATAATACATCTAACAATTGTGTTTTCCCAATTTGGAAGTATATATTTTGTGGTTGTGTGAAGAATGAAGGACTAAAATAGAAAAGAAAAGTTGTTTTATATCGTATATGGTGAATCGTAACCATTATTACAGCTCATTAATCTTTATAAAACACTAAAAATTAATATTCTGTCCCTGTATTCTGAGTCGTTTAAAGTTATCATTGCAGTGCGAGGCGTAAAAAATTAATTAACTCACACTTACATAATTTTATACACGAAATGAAAGGATTAGCGTAGATGGACAAACTGTGTTTGAACGATTTCAATAGAAACTAGGCGAATAATTTACACTGATCAAGAACGTTGAAAACATAACATGGATAGACGCTGTTCACGTTTTAGCAACGAAATAATAGATTATTAAGAATTATTACGCTTCCATGTCTGTAAGTTCGCGTTCATTCAACAAGTAACGGTATTTGATTTCAACTTGGAAGCCTATTTCGATGACAGTGAAATTCAATTCATCGGTAACCTCGGGAAGATTATTGTCGATAACTGGACCACAGACAACTTTTGTATTTCTCTGATGATTGGGCACTGCCATCAGGTCAAGTAACTGAGTGAAGTTTGACATTTCCATAATGCTTCTTGTTGAGACGTACTGACTACTTGTTCTTTTCATTAAAACGAAATATCGCTTTAAGGCTTTCTTGAAGGGAACTCTATTGGACAAATTATTTAGCTGAACGTTCTCGGATGTTTGAGTGATTAGGCCTAAAATAATTTTCACACCGTTTCCGGACTTCTGTTGAGGATCTGGTACGTGTGAGTATGTGAAGTCTTTAAGGTGTACTTTAACACTAGTTAGCTTGACTTCGTTGTAGTCAAGAGCAATTCTTAGGAATTCGTCTGAGAGCTTCCAGTAACTTGCCGCGTCGAACCACTTTCCACACAAATCGAAACGTCCCATGCCGTAATTATAGGTGTAGAGAACGTCTTCTTTTACAGAATCGACATAAGATTTTCGAGTGCTTGGGAGCGGGTCGTTCTTATGTGCAGAGGATCTAACGTGATGCATTTTATATGCGTGATTTTGTAAAACTATGACAATTGACAGGAAGGATATGAAGTATGGTTTCATAATTGACAATTGAAGTTATTCGATGGCTTTATTATGCTACAGAAAAGAATATTTGTTATATTTATTCGGTTAGTTGAATTATAAATTTTAATGTAAGATGATTTCCCTATATATACTGTTATATTTAATTAATTTCTTTGTGTTACAAGAGAACAAATGCCCCAAGTATAACACCTTCTTATATAAAAGATATGTGGAAGATTTTCTCGTCTCACAAAATTTTTGTTTCATATATACTCTATCAATGTTTAATCAAGCTGTAATATGCATAACGTATGTGATTAAACCTGTATATTTGAAAATTCACGATTTTCACTAAATAATTATAGTACACACTATTCATGTAAGTTATTGAAATAAAGAAGATAAAATATTTCATTCCAAGAGCTGACATCGAATTCATTAAATATTCGAGACATAGATATTCATTTTGACGAGAGTTGAATGAATTTGTTTGTATGATACAGTGCTTTCGCAGAGGAAGCTTCCTCCATGTTTAATTTTATGAAAATATCACATTTTATTGAAAAATATTATATGTGGTTTTACTTATTAATTGTGTAAAAACTGAAGTACGAAAAATATTATGTAAATATTCGCTACTTGTTCTGTGATGGAATCGTCATTAAAATAATTAACAGTACATTTATTTATGCGAAATATTAAATATAGCGTGTAAGAAATTAATACAGAGGGTAACATTTTAAAATAACTTATTTTTATAAAATATATCCCGACAAAGTTAGAATGGAGAATATAAGAGAAAGTAGGTTGTATGTGACAGAAATTCTTTATAAGAATATTATATTGTCGTTTCTGTAACAGAATTATTTGCAAAATATAGAGTGCGAGGTACATGAAGAATATCTCTTAAATAGATATTTCTTTGAAAAGTGGATTTAAATATTTTGCAATACAGAAGACGTTATTTTTTTTACACATTGTTAGGGGTAGAAGTAACCACAAATCGTGATAATTAAATAAATATGGCTACACTTCAATAGAAAGGATAGTCGAAGGTGTAGGAAAAAATAATAATGTCCTTTAAATGAGTGTATAATACATGGAGATAAAATATGAATATTATATAGCATGAAGTCTATTCTGTTTGATTACTCAGTGATGGTATAAATTGGTTTCAGAGTAATTTGGAAACAGGAACATTTTTCGTAACAGATAGGCTTACGTAAAGAATACAGAGGAACCAGGTCAGGCAAACACGTCGTGATATCATTATAATAATTTCGTTCAAAGAAAGAGGAACTTTGTTACTTGAAATATCCATATTACAAAATAACAGACAAATCCTAACTGATTAAGATTATCTTCTGTTTTCCTTCAATTGCCTAAGGTTAAGTAGACTAGAAATATTGTAACCTGGAGAAGAATGACGAAATATGAGTATTCGAAAATACGTCGATTGTATGAAGCAAAATATCACAATATATGGAGGCATCGTAAAGCAAATTATTATTTAGCACTCTATTTTTCTCATAATTAAAATGTAATCCAAACAGCAAGTTCAGAGTATCAAAAAATATTTAGGTACCGGTATACCTAAGGTTTGAAGTACACACTATTCTTTCAGAATATTGAAATAATGAAGATTATATATTTTCACTTGAAGTGTTGACATCGAATTGATGAAATATTACCCACAAATGAATGAATGAATGAATGAATAAATAAAAAACAGGTAAATAAATAAATAAGATGTATTTGCCAAATATGTTTATAATACATCTAACAATTGTGTTTTCCCAATTTGGAAGTATATATTTTGTGGTTGTGTGAAGAATGAAGAACAAAAATAGAAAAGAAAAGTTGTTTTATATCGTATATGGTGAATCGTAACCATTATTACAGCTCATTAATCTTTATAAAACACTAAAAATTAATATTCTGTCCCTGTATTCTGAGTCGTTTAAAGTTATCATTGCAGTGCGAGGCGTAAAAAATTAATTAACTCACACTTACATAATTTTATACACGAAATGAAAGGATTAGCGTAGATGGACAAACTGTGTTTGAACGATTTCAATAGAAACTAGGCGAATAATTTACACTGATCAAGAACGTTGAAAACATAACATGGATAGACGCTGTTCACGTTTTAGCAACGAAATAATAGATTATTAAGAATTATTACGCTTCCATGTCTGTAAGTTCGCGTTCATTCAACAAGTAACGGTATTTGATTTCAACTTGGAAGCCTATTTCGATGACAGTGAAATTCAATTCATCGGTAACCTCGGGAAGATTATTGTCGATAACTGGACCACAGACAACTTTTGTATTTCTCTGATGATTGGGCACTGCCATCAGGTCAAGTAACTGAGTGAAGTTTGACATTTCCATAATGCTTCTTGTTGAGACGTACTGACTACTTGTTCTTTTCATTAAAACGAAATATCGCTTTAAGGCTTTCTTGAAGGGAACTCTATTGGACAAATTATTTAGCTGAACGTTCTCGGATGTTTGAGTGATTAGGCCTAAAATAATTTTCACACCGTTTCCGGACTTCTGTTGAGGATCTGGTACGTGTGAGTATGTGAAGTCTTTAAGGTGTACTTTAACACTAGTTAGCTTGACTTCGTTGTAGTCAAGAGCAATTCTTAGGAATTCGTCTGAAAGCTTCCAGTAACTTGCCGCGTCGAACCACTTTCCACACAAATCGAAACGTCCCATGCCGTAATTATAGGTGTAGAGAACGTCTTCTTTTACAGAATCGACATAAGATTTTCGAGTGCTTGGGAGCGGGTCGTTCTTATGTGCAGAGGATCTAACGTGATGCATTTTATATGCGTGATTTTGTAAAACTATGACAATTGACAGGAAGGATATGAAGTATGGTTTCATAATAGACAATTGAAGTTATTCGATGGCTTTATTATGCTACAGAAAAGAATATTTGTTATATTTATTCGGATAGTTGAATTATAAATTTTAATGTAAGATGATTTCCCTATATATACTGTTATATTTAATTAATTTCTTTGTGTTACAAGAGAACAAATGCCCCAAGTATAACACCTTCTTCTTATATAAAAGATATGTGGAAGATTTTCTCGTCTCACAAAATTTTTGTTTCATATATACTCTATCAATGTTTAATCAAGCTGTAATATGCATAACGTATGTGATTAAACCTGTATATTTGAAAATTCACGATTTTCACTAAATAATTATAGTACACACTATTCATGTAAGTTATTGAAATAAAGAAGATAAAATATTTCATTCCAAGAGCTGACATCGAATTCATTAAATATTCGAGACATAGATATTCATTTTGACGAGAGTTGAATGAATTTGTTTGTATGATACAGTGCTTTCGCAGAGGAAGCTTCCTCCATGTTTAATTTTATGAAAATATCACATTTTATTGAAAAATATTATATGTGGTTTTACTTATTAATTGTGTAAAAACTGAAGTACGAAAAATATTATGTAAATATTCGCTACTTGTTCTGTGATGGAATCGTCATTAAAATAATTAACAGTACATTTATTTATGCGAAATATTAAATATAGCGTGTAAGAAATTAATACAGAGGGTAACATTTTAAAATAACTTATTTTTATAAAATATATCCCGACAAAGTTAGAATGGAGAATATAAGAGAAAGTAGGTTGTATGTGACAGAAATTCTTTATAAGAATATTATATTGTCGTTTCTGTAACAGAATTATTTGCAAAATATAGAGTGCGAGGTACATGAAGAATATCTCTTAAATAGATATTTCTTTGAAAAGTGGATTTAAATATTTTGCAATACAGAAGACGTTATTTTTTTTACACATTGTTAGGGGTAGAAGTAACCACAAATCGTGATAATTAAATAAATATGGCTACACTTCAATAGAAAGGATAGTCGAAGGTGTAGGAAAAAATAATAATGTCCTTTAAATGAGTGTACAATACATGGAGATAAAATATGAATATTATATAGCATGAAGTCTATTCTGTTTGATTACTCAGTGATGGTATAAATTGGTTTCAGAGTAATTTGGAAACAGGAACATTTTTCGTAACAGATAGGCTTACGTAAAGAATACAGAGGAACCAGGTCAGGCAAACACGTCGTGATATCATTATAATAATTTCGTTCAAAGAAAGAGGAACTTTGTTACTTGAAATATCCATATTACAAAATAACAGACAAATCCTAACTGATTAAGATTATCTTCTGTTTTCCTTCAATTGCCTAAGGTTAAGTAGACTAGAAATATTGTAACCTGGAGAAGAATGACGAAATATGAGTATTCGAAAATACGTCGATTGTCTGAAGAAAAATATCACAATATATGGAGGCATCGTAAAGCAAATTATTATTTGGCACTCTATTTTTCTCGTAATTAAAATGTAATCCAAACAGCAAGTTCAGAGTATCAAAAAATATTTAGGTACCGGTATACCTAATGTTTGAAGTACACACTATTCTTTCAGAATATTGAAATAATGAAGATTATATATTTTCACTTGAAGTGTTGACATCGAATTGATGAAATATTACCCACAAATGAATGAATGAATGAATGAATAAATAAAAAACAGGTAAATAAATAAATAAGATGTATTTGCCAAATATGTTTATAATACATCTAACAATTGTGTTTTCCCAATTTGGAAGTATATATTTTGTGGTTGTGTGAAGAATGAAGGACTAAAATAGAAAAGAAAAGTTGTTTTATATCGTATATGGTGAATCGTAACCATTATTACAGCTCATTAAACTTTATAAAACACTAAAAATTAATATTCTGTCCCTGTATTCTGAGTCGTTTAAAGTTATCATTGCAGTGCGAGGCGTAAAAAATTAATTAATTAATTCACACGTACATAGTTTTATACACGAAATGAAAGGATTAGCGTAGATGGACAAATTGTGTTTGAACGATTTCAATAGAAACTAGGCGAATAATTTACACTGATCAAGAACGTTGAAAACATAACATGGATAGACGCTGTTCACGTTTTAGCAACGAAATAATAGATTATTAAGAATTATTACGCTTCCATGTCTGTAAGTTCGCGTTCATTCAACAAGTAACGGTATTTGATTTCAACTTGGAAGCCTATTTCGATGACAGTGAAATTCAATTCATCGGTAACCTCGGGAAGATTATTGTCGATAACTGGACCACAGACAACTTTTGTATTTCTCTGATGATTGGGCACTGCCATCAGGTCAAGTAACTGAGTGAAGTTTGACATTTCCATAATGCTTCTTGTTGAGACGTACTGACTACTTGTTCTTTTCATTAAAACGAAATATCGCTTTAAGGCTTTCTTGAAGGGAACTCTATTGGACAAATTATTTAGCTGAACGTTCTCGGATGTTTGAGTGATTAGGCCTAAAATAATTTTCACACCGTTTCCGGACTTCTGTTGAGGATCTGGTACGTGTGAGTATGTGAAGTCTTTAAGGTGTACTTTAACACTAGTTAGCTTGACTTCGTTGTAGTCAAGAGCAATTCTTAGGAATTCGTCTGAGAGCTTCCAGTAACTTGCCGCGTCGAACCACTTTCCACACAAATCGAAACGTCCCATGCCGTAATTATAGGTGTAGAGAACGTCTTCTTTTACAGAATCGACATAAGATTTTCGAGTGCTTGGGAGCGGGTCGTTCTTATGTGCAGAGGATCTAACGTGATGCATTTTATATGCGTGATTTTGTAAAACTATGACAATTGACAGGAAGGATATGAAGTATGGTTTCATAATAGACAATTGAAGTTATTCGATGGCTTTATTATGCTACAGAAAAGAATATTTGTTATATTTATTCGGTTAGTTGAATTATAAATTTTAATGTAAGATGATTTCCCTATTTATACTGTTATATTTAATTAATTTCTTTGTGTTACAAGAGAACAAATGCCCCAAGTATAACACCTTCTTATATAAAAGATATGTGGAAGATTTTCTCGTCTCACAAAATTTTTGTTTCATATATACTCTATCAATGTTTAATCAAGCTGTAATATGCATAACGTATGTGATTAAACCTGTATATTTGAAAATTCACGATTTTCACTAAATAATTATAGTACACACTATTCATGTAAGTTATTGAAATAAAGAAGATAAAATATTTCATTCCAAGAGCTGACATCGAATTCATTAAATATTCGAGACATAGATATTCATTTTGACGAGAGTTGAATGAATTTGTTTGTATGATACAGTGCTTTCGCAGAGGAAGCTTCCTCCATGTTTAATTTTATGAAAATATCACATTTTATTGAAAAATATTATATGTGGTTTTACTTATTAATTGTGTAAAAACTGAAGTACGAAAAATATTATGTAAATATTCGCTACTTGTTCTGTGATGGAATCGTCATTAAAATAATTAACAGTACATTTATTTATGCGAAATATTAAATATAGCGTGTAAGAAATTAATACAGAGGGTAACATTTTAAAATAACTTATTTTTATAAAATATATCCCGACAAAGTTAGAATGGAGAATATAAGAGAAAGTAGGTTGTATGTGACAGAAATTCTTTATAAGAATATTATATTGTCGTTTCTGTAACAGAATTATTTGCAAAATATAGAGTGCGAGGTACATGAAGAATATCTCTTAAATAGATATTTCTTTGAAAAGTGGATTTAAATATTTTGCAATACAGAAGACGTTATTTTTTTTACACATTGTTAGGGGTAGAAGTAACCACAAATCGTGATAATTAAATAAATATGGCTACACTTCAATAGAAAGGATAGTCGAAGGTGTAGGAAAAAATAATAATGTCCTTTAAATGAGTGTATAATACATGGAGATAAAATATGAATATTATATAGCATGAAGTCTATTCTGTTTGATTACTCAGTGATGGTATAAATTGGTTTCAGAGTAATTTGGAAACAGGAACATTTTTCGTAACAGATAGGCTTACGTAAAGAATACAGAGGAACCAGGTCAGGCAAACACGTCGTGATATCATTATAATAATTTCGTTCAAAGAAAGAGGAACTTTGTTACTTGAAATATCCATATTACAAAATAACAGACAAATCCTAACTGATTAAGATTATCTTCTGTTTTCCTTCAATTGCCTAAGGTTAAGTAGACTAGAAATATTGTAACCTGGAGAAGAATGACGAAATATGAGTATTCGAAAATACGTCGATTGTATGAAGCAAAATATCACAATATATGGAGGCATCGTAAAGCAAATTATTATTTGGCACTCTATTTTTCTCATAATTAAAATGTAATCCAAACAGCAAGTTCAGAGTATCAAAAAATATTTAGGTACCGGTATACCTAAGGTTTGAAGTACACACTATTCTTTCAGAATATTGAAATAATGAAGATTATATATTTTCACTTGAAGTGTTGACATCGAATTGATGAAATATTACCCACAAATGAATGAATGAATGAATGAATAAATAAAAAACAGGTAAATAAATAAATAAGATGTATTTGCCAAATATGTTTATAATACATCTAACAATTGTGTTTTCCCAATTTGGAAGTATATATTTTGTGGTTGTGTGAAGAATGAAGGACTAAAATAGAAAAGAAAAGTTGTTTTATATCGTATATGGTGAATCGTAACCATTATTACAGCTCATTAATCTTTATAAAACACTAAAAATTAATATTCTGTCCCTGTATTCTGAGTCGTTTAAAGTTATCATTGCAGTGCGAGGCGTAAAAAATTAATTAACTCACACTCACATAATTTTATACACGAAATGAAAGGATTAGCGTAGATGGACAAACTGTGTTTGAACGATTTCAATAGAAACTAGGCGAATAATTTACACTGATCAAGAACGTTGAAAACATAACATGGATAGACGCTGTTCACGTTTTAGCAACGAAATAATAGATTATTAAGAATTATTACGCTTCCATGTCTGTAAGTTCGCGTTCATTCAACAAGTAACGGTATTTGATTTCAACTTGGAAGCCTATTTCGATGACAGTGAAATTCAATTCATCGGTAACCTCGGGAAGATTATTGTCGATAACTGGACCACAGACAACTTTTGTATTTCTCTGATGATTGGGCACTGCCATCAGGTCAAGTAACTGAGTGAAGTTTGACATTTCCATAATGCTTCTTGTTGAGACGTACTGACTACTTGTTCTTTTCATTAAAACGAAATATCGCTTTAAGGCTTTCTTGAAGGGAACTCTATTGGACAAATTATTTAGCTGAACGTTCTCGGATGTTTGAGTGATTAGGCCTAAAATAATTTTCACACCGTTTCCGGACTTCTGTTGAGGATCTGGTACGTGTGAGTATGTGAAGTCTTTAAGGTGTACTTTAACACTAGTTAGCTTGACTTCGTTGTAGTCAAGAGCAATTCTTAGGAATTCGTCTGAGAGCTTCCAGTAACTTGCCGCGTCGAACCACTTTCCACACAAATCGAAACGTCCCATGCCGTAATTATAGGTGTAGAGAACGTCTTCTTTTACAGAATCGACATAAGATTTTCGAGTGCTTGGGAGCGGGTCGTTCTTATGTGCAGAGGATCTAACGTGATGCATTTTATATGCGTGATTTTGTAAAACTATGACAATTGACAGGAAGGATATGAAGTATGGTTTCATAATAGACAATTGAAGTTATTCGATGGCTTTATTATGCTACAGAAAAGAATATTTGTTATATTTATTCGGTTAGTTGAATTATAAATTTTAATGTAAGATGATTTCCCTATATATACTGTTATATTTAATTAATTTCTTTGTGTTACAAGAGAACAAATGCCCCAAGTATAACACCTTCTTCTTATATAAAAGATATGTGGAAGATTTTCTCGTCTCACAAAATTTTTGTTTCATATATACTCTATCAATGTTTAATCAAGCTGTAATATGCATAACGTATGTGATTAAACCTGTATATTTGAAAATTCACGATTTTCACTAAATAATTATAGTACACACTATTCATGTAAGTTATTGAAATAAAGAAGATAAAATATTTCATTCCAAGAGCTGACATCGAATTCATTAAATATTCGAGACATAGATATTCATTTTGACGAGAGTTGAATGAATTTGTTTGTATGATACAGTGCTTTCGCAGAGGAAGCTTCCTCCATGTTTAATTTTATGAAAATATCACATTTTATTGAAAAATATTATATGTGGTTTTACTTATTAATTGTGTAAAAACTGAAGTACGAAAAATATTATGTAAATATTCGCTACTTGTTCTGTGATGGAATCGTCATTAAAATAATTAACAGTACATTTATTTATGCGAAATATTAAATATAGCGTGTAAGAAATTAATACAGAGGGTAACATTTTAAAATAATTTATTTTTATAAAATATATCCCGACAAAGTTAGAATGGAGAATATAAGAGAAAGTAGGTTGTATGTGACAGAAATTCTTTATAAGAATATTATATTGTCGTTTCTGTAACAGAATTATTTGCAAAATATAGAGTGCGAGGTACATGAAGAATATCTCTTAAATAGATATTTCTTTGAAAAGTGGATTTAAATATTTTGCAATACAGAAGACGTTATTTTTTTTACACATTGTTAGGGGTAGAAGTAACCACAAATCGTGATAATTAAATAAATATGGCTACACTTCAATAGAAAGGATAGTCGAAGGTGTAGGAAAAAATAATAATGTCCTTTAAATGAGTGTACAATACATGGAGATAAAATATGAATATTATATAGCATGAAGTCTATTCTGTTTGATTACTCAGTGATGGTATAAATTGGTTTCAGAGTAATTTGGAAACAGGAACATTTTTCGTAACAGATAGGCTTACGTAAAGAATACAGAGGAACCAGGTCAGGCAAACACGTCGTGATATCATTATAATAATTTCGTTCAAAGAAAGAGGAACTTTGTTACTTGAAATATCCATATTACAAAATAACAGACAAATCCTAACTGATTAAGATTATCTTCTGTTTTCCTTCAATTGCCTAAGGTTAAGTAGACTAGAAATATTGTAACCTGGAGAAGAATGACGAAATATGAGTATTCGAAAATACGTCGATTGTCTGAAGAAAAATATCACAATATATGGAGGCATCGTAAAGCAAATTATTATTTGGCACTCTATTTTTCTCGTAATTAAAATGTAATCCAAACAGCAAGTTCAGAGTATCAAAAAATATTTAGGTACCGGTATACCTAATGTTTGAAGTACACACTATTCTTTCAGAATATTGAAATAATGAAGATTATATATTTTCACTTGAAGTGTTGACATCGAATTGATGAAATATTACCCACAAATGAATGAATGAATGAATGAATAAATAAAAAACAGGTAAATAAATAAATAAGATGTATTTGCCAAATATGTTTATAATACATCTAACAATTGTGTTTTCCCAATTTGGAAGTATATATTTTGTGGTTGTGTGAAGAATGAAGGACTAAAATAGAAAAGAAAAGTTGTTTTATATCGTATATGGTGAATCGTAACCATTATTACAGCTCATTAAACTTTATAAAACACTAAAAATTAATATTCTGTCCCTGTATTCTGAGTCGTTTAAAGTTATCATTGCAGTGCGAGGCGTAAAAAATTAATTAATTAACTCACACGTACATAGTTTTATACACGAAATGAAAGGATTAGCGTAGATGGACAAACTGTGTTTGAACGATTTCAATAGAAACTAGGCGAATAATTTACACTGATCAAGAACGTTGAAAACATAACATGGATAGACGCTGTTCACGTTTTAGCAACGAAATAATAGATTATTAAGAATTATTACGCTTCCATGTCTGTAAGTTCGCGTTCATTCAACAAGTAACGGTATTTGATTTCAACTTGGAAGCCTATTTCGATGACAGTGAAATTCAATTCATCGGTAACCTCGGGAAGATTATTGTCGATAACTGGACCACAGACAACTTTTGTATTTCTCTGATGATTGGGCACTGCCATCAGGTCAAGTAACTGAGTGAAGTTTGACATTTCCATAATGCTTCTTGTTGAGACGTACTGACTACTTGTTCTTTTCATTAAAACGAAATATCGCTTTAAGGCTTTCTTGAAGGGAACTCTATTGGACAAATTATTTAGCTGAACGTTCTCGGATGTTTGAGTGATTAGGCCTAAAATAATTTTCACACCGTTTCCGGACTTCTGTTGAGGATCTGGTACGTGTGAGTATGTGAAGTCTTTAAGGTGTACTTTAACACTAGTTAGCTTGACTTCGTTGTAGTCAAGAGCAATTCTTAGGAATTCGTCTGAGAGCTTCCAGTAACTTGCCGCGTCGAACCACTTTCCACACAAATCGAAACGTCCCATGCCGTAATTATAGGTGTAGAGAACGTCTTCTTTTACAGAATCGACATAAGATTTTCGAGTGCTTGGGAGCGGGTCGTTCTTATGTGCAGAGGATCTAACGTGATGCATTTTATATGCGTGATTTTGTAAAACTATGACAATTGACAGGAAGGATATGAAGTATGGTTTCATAATAGACAATTGAAGTTATTCGATGGCTTTATTATGCTACAGAAAAGAATATTTGTTATATTTATTCGGTTAGTTGAATTATAAATTTTAATGTAAGATGATTTCCCTATATATACTGTTATATTTAATTAATTTCTTTGTGTTACAAGAGAACAAATGCCCCAAGTATAACACCTTCTTCTTATATAAAAGATATGTGGAAGATTTTCTCGTCTCACAAAATTTTTGTTTCATATATACTCTATCAATGTTTAATCAAGCTGTAATATGCATAACGTATGTGATTAAACCTGTATATTTGAAAATTCACGATTTTCACTAAATAATTATAGTACACACTATTCATGTAAGTTATTGAAATAAAGAAGATAAAATATTTCATTCCAAGAGCTGACATCGAATTCATTAAATATTCGAGACATAGATATTCATTTTGACGAGAGTTGAATGAATTTGTTTGTATGATACAGTGCTTTCGCAGAGGAAGCTTCCTCCATGTTTAATTTTATGAAAATATCACATTTTATTGAAAAATATTATATGTGGTTTTACTTATTAATTGTGTAAAAACTGAAGTACGAAAAATATTATGTAAATATTCGCTACTTGTTCTGTGATGGAATCGTCATTAAAATAATTAACAGTACATTTATTTATGCGAAATATTAAATATAGCGTGTAAGAAATTAATACAGAGGGTAACATTTTAAAATAACTTATTTTTATAAAATATATCCCGACAAAGTTAGAATGGAGAATATAAGAGAAAGTAGGTTGTATGTGACAGAAATTCTTTATAAGAATATTATATTGTCGTTTCTGTAACAGAATTATTTGCAAAATATAGAGTGCGAGGTACATGAAGAATATCTCTTAAATAGATATTTCTTTGAAAAGTGGATTTAAATATTTTGCAATACAGAAGACGTTATTTTTTTTACACATTGTTAGGGGTAGAAGTAACCACAAATCGTGATAATTAAATAAATATGGCTACACTTCAATAGAAAGGATAGTCGAAGGTGTAGGAAAAAATAATAATGTCCTTTAAATGAGTGTATAATACATGGAGATAAAATATGAATATTATATAGCATGAAGTCTATTCTGTTTGATTACTCAGTGATGGTATAAATTGGTTTCAGAGTAATTTGGAAACAGGAACATTTTTCGTAACAGATAGGCTTACGTAAAGAATACAGAGGAACCAGGTCAGGCAAACACGTCGTGATATCATTATAATAATTTCGTTCAAAGAAAGAGGAACTTTGTTACTTGAAATATCCATATTACAAAATAACAGACAAATCCTAACTGATTAAGATTATCTTCTGTTTTCCTTCAATTGCCTAAGGTTAAGTAGACTAGAAATATTGTAACCTGGAGAAGAATGACGAAATATGAGTATTCGAAAATACGTCGATTGTATGAAGCAAAATATCACAATATATGGAGGCATCGTAAAGCAAATTATTATTTAGCACTCTATTTTTCTCATAATTAAAATGTAATCCAAACAGCAAGTTCAGAGTATCAAAAAATATTTAGGTACCGGTATACCTAAGGTTTGAAGTACACACTATTCTTTCAGAATATTGAAATAATGAAGATTATATATTTTCACTTGAAGTGTTGACATCGAATTGATGAAATATTACCCACAAATGAATGAATGAATGAATGAATGAATAAATAAAAAACAGGTAAATAAATAAATAAGATGTATTTGCCAAATATGTTTATAATACATCTAACAATTGTGTTTTCCCAATTTGGAAGTATATATTTTGTGGTTGTGTGAAGAATGAAGGACTAAAATAGAAAAGAAAAGTTGTTTTATATCGTATATGGTGAATCGTAACCATTATTACAGCTCATTAATCTTTATAAAACACTAAAAATTAATATTCTGTCCCTGTATTCTGAGTCGTTTAAAGTTATCATTGCAGTGCGAGGCGTAAAAAATTAATTAACTCACACTTACATAATTTTATACACGAAATGAAAGGATTAGCGTAGATGGACAAACTGTGTTTGAACGATTTCAATAGAAACTAGGCGAATAATTTACACTGATCAAGAACGTTGAAAACATAACATGGATAGACGCTGTTCACGTTTTAGCAACGAAATAATAGATTATTAAGAATTATTACGCTTCCATGTCTGTAAGTTCGCGTTCATTCAACAAGTAACGGTATTTGATTTCAACTTGGAAGCCTATTTCGATGACAGTGAAATTCAATTCATCGGTAACCTCGGGAAGATTATTGTCGATAACTGGACCACAGACAACTTTTGTATTTCTCTGATGATTGGGCACTGCCATCAGGTCAAGTAACTGAGTGAAGTTTGACATTTCCATAATGCTTCTTGTTGAGACGTACTGACTACTTGTTCTTTTCATTAAAACGAAATATCGCTTTAAGGCTTTCTTGAAGGGAACTCTATTGGACAAATTATTTAGCTGAACGTTCTCGGATGTTTGAGTGATTAGGCCTAAAATAATTTTCACACCGTTTCCGGACTTCTGTTGAGGATCTGGTACGTGTGAGTATGTGAAGTCTTTAAGGTGTACTTTAACACTAGTTAGCTTGACTTCGTTGTAGTCAAGAGCAATTCTTAGGAATTCGTCTGAAAGCTTCCAGTAACTTGCCGCGTCGAACCACTTTCCACACAAATCGAAACGTCCCATGCCGTAATTATAGGTGTAGAGAACGTCTTCTTTTACAGAATCGACATAAGATTTTCGAGTGCTTGGGAGCGGGTCGTTCTTATGTGCAGAGGATCTAACGTGATGCATTTTATATGCGTGATTTTGTAAAACTATGACAATTGACAGGAAGGATATGAAGTATGGTTTCATAATAGACAATTGAAGTTATTCGATGGCTTTATTATGCTACAGAAAAGAATATTTGTTATATTTATTCGGATAGTTGAATTATAAATTTTAATGTAAGATGATTTCCCTATATATACTGTTATATTTAATTAATTTCTTTGTGTTACAAGAGAACAAATGCCCCAAGTATAACACCTTCTTCTTATATAAAAGATATGTGGAAGATTTTCTCGTCTCACAAAATTTTTGTTTCATATATACTCTATCAATGTTTAATCAAGCTGTAATATGCATAACGTATGTGATTAAACCTGTATATTTGAAAATTCACGATTTTCACTAAATAATTATAGTACACACTATTCATGTAAGTTATTGAAATAAAGAAGATAAAATATTTCATTCCAAGAGCTGACATCGAATTCATTAAATATTCGAGACATAGATATTCATTTTGACGAGAGTTGAATGAATTTGTTTGTATGATACAGTGCTTTCGCAGAGGAAGCTTCCTCCATGTTTAATTTTATGAAAATATCACATTTTATTGAAAAATATTATATGTGGTTTTACTTATTAATTGTGTAAAAACTGAAGTACGAAAAATATTATGTAAATATTCGCTACTTGTTCTGTGATGGAATCGTCATTAAAATAATTAACAGTACATTTATTTATGCGAAATATTAAATATAGCGTGTAAGAAATTAATACAGAGGGTAACATTTTAAAATAACTTATTTTTATAAAATATATCCCGACAAAGTTAGAATGGAGAATATAAGAGAAAGTAGGTTGTATGTGACAGAAATTCTTTATAAGAATATTATATTGTCGTTTCTGTAACAGAATTATTTGCAAAATATAGAGTGCGAGGTACATGAAGAATATCTCTTAAATAGATATTTCTTTGAAAAGTGGATTTAAATATTTTGCAATACAGAAGACGTTATTTTTTTTACACATTGTTAGGGGTAGAAGTAACCACAAATCGTGATAATTAAATAAATATGGCTACACTTCAATAGAAAGGATAGTCGAAGGTGTAGGAAAAAATAATAATGTCCTTTAAATGAGTGTACAATACATGGAGATAAAATATGAATATTATATAGCATGAAGTCTATTCTGTTTGATTACTCAGTGATGGTATAAATTGGTTTCAGAGTAATTTGGAAACAGGAACATTTTTCGTAACAGATAGGCTTACGTAAAGAATACAGAGGAACCAGGTCAGGCAAACACGTCGTGATATCATTATAATAATTTCGTTCAAAGAAAGAGGAACTTTGTTACTTGAAATATCCATATTACAAAATAACAGACAAATCCTAACTGATTAAGATTATCTTCTGTTTTCCTTCAATTGCCTAAGGTTAAGTAGACTAGAAATATTGTAACCTGGAGAAGAATGACGAAATATGAGTATTCGAAAATACGTCGATTGTCTGAAGAAAAATATCACAATATATGGAGGCATCGTAAAGCAAATTATTATTTGGCACTCTATTTTTCTCGTAATTAAAATGTAATCCAAACAGCAAGTTCAGAGTATCAAAAAATATTTAGGTACCGGTATACCTAATGTTTGAAGTACACACTATTCTTTCAGAATATTGAAATAATGAAGATTATATATTTTCACTTGAAGTGTTGACATCGAATTGATGAAATATTACCCACAAATGAATGAATGAATGAATAAATAAAAAACAGGTAAATAAATAAATAAGATGTATTTGCCAAATATGTTTATAATACATCTAACAATTGTGTTTTCCCAATTTGGAAGTATATATTTTGTGGTTGTGTGAAGAATGAAGGACTAAAATAGAAAAGAAAAGTTGTTTTATATCGTATATGGTGAATCGTAACCATTATTACAGCTCATTAATCTTTATAAAACACTAAAAATTAATATTCTGTCCCTGTATTCTGAGTCGTTTAAAGTTATCATTGCAGTGCGAGGCGTAAAAAATTAATTAACTCACACTTACATAATTTTATACACGAAATGAAAGGATTAGCGTAGATGGACAAACTGTGTTTGAACGATTTCAATAGAAACTAGGCGAATAATTTACACTGATCAAGAACGTTGAAAACATAACATGGATAGACGCTGTTCACGTTTTAGCAACGAAATAATAGATTATTAAGAATTATTACGCTTCCATGTCTGTAAGTTCGCGTTCATTCAACAAGTAACGGTATTTGATTTCAACTTGGAAGCCTATTTCGATGACAGTGAAATTCAATTCATCGGTAACCTCGGGAAGATTATTGTCGATAACTGGACCACAGACAACTTTTGTATTTCTCTGATGATTGGGCACTGCCATCAGGTCAAGTAACTGAGTGAAGTTTGACATTTCCATAATGCTTCTTGTTGAGACGTACTGACTACTTGTTCTTTTCATTAAAACGAAATATCGCTTTAAGGCTTTCTTGAAGGGAACTCTATTGGACAAATTATTTAGCTGAACGTTCTCGGATGTTTGAGTGATTAGGCCTAAAATAATTTTCACACCGTTTCCGGACTTCTGTTGAGGATCTGGTACGTGTGAGTATGTGAAGTCTTTAAGGTGTACTTTAACACTAGTTAGCTTGACTTCGTTGTAGTCAAGAGCAATTCTTAGGAATTCGTCTGAAAGCTTCCAGTAACTTGCCGCGTCGAACCACTTTCCACACAAATCGAAACGTCCCATGCCGTAATTATAGGTGTAGAGAACGTCTTCTTTTACAGAATCGACATAAGATTTTCGAGTGCTTGGGAGCGGGTCGTTCTTATGTGCAGAGGATCTAACGTGATGCATTTTATATGCGTGATTTTGTAAAACTATGACAATTGACAGGAAGGATATGAAGTATGGTTTCATAATAGACAATTGAAGTTATTCGATGGCTTTATTATGCTACAGAAAAGAATATTTGTTATATTTATTCGGTTAGTTGAATTATAAATTTTAATGTAAGATGATTTCCCTATATATACTGTTATATTTAATTAATTTCTTTGTGTTACAAGAGAACAAATGCCCCAAGTATAACACCTTCTTCTTATATAAAAGATATGTGGAAGATTTTCTCGTCTCACAAAATTTTTGTTTCATATATACTCTATCAATGTTTAATCAAGCTGTAATATGCATAACGTATGTGATTAAACCTGTATATTTGAAAATTCACGATTTTCACTAAATAATTATAGTACACACTATTCATGTAAGTTATTGAAATAAAGAAGATAAAATATTTCATTCCAAGAGCTGACATCGAATTCATTAAATATTCGAGACATAGATATTCATTTTGACGAGAGTTGAATGAATTTGTTTGTATGATACAGTGCTTTCGCAGAGGAAGCTTCCTCCATGTTTAATTTTATGAAAATATCACATTTTATTGAAAAATATTATATGTGGTTTTACTTATTAATTGTGTAAAAACTGAAGTACGAAAAATATTATGTAAATATTCGCTACTTGTTCTGTGATGGAATCGTCATTAAAATAATTAACAGTACATTTATTTATGCGAAATATTAAATATAGCGTGTAAGAAATTAATACAGAGGGTAACATTTTAAAATAACTTATTTTTATAAAATATATCCCGACAAAGTTAGAATGGAGAATATAAGAGAAAGTAGGTTGTATGTGACAGAAATTCTTTATAAGAATATTATATTGTCGTTTCTGTAACAGAATTATTTGCAAAATATAGAGTGCGAGGTACATGAAGAATATCTCTTAAATAGATATTTCTTTGAAAAGTGGATTTAAATATTTTGCAATACAGAAGACGTTATTTTTTTTACACATTGTTAGGGGTAGAAGTAACCACAAATCGTGATAATTAAATAAATATGGCTACACTTCAATAGAAAGGATAGTCGAAGGTGTAGGAAAAAATAATAATGTCCTTTAAATGAGTGTATAATACATGGAGATAAAATATGAATATTATATAGCATGAAGTCTATTCTGTTTGATTACTCAGTGATGGTATAAATTGGTTTCAGAGTAATTTGGAAACAGGAACATTTTTCGTAACAGATAGGCTTACGTAAAGAATACAGAGGAACCAGGTCAGGCAAACACGTCGTGATATCATTATAATAATTTCGTTCAAAGAAAGAGGAACTTTGTTACTTGAAATATCCATATTACAAAATAACAGACAAATCCTAACTGATTAAGATTATCTTCTGTTTTCCTTCAATTGCCTAAGGTTAAGTAGACTAGAAATATTGTAACCTGGAGAAGAATGACGAAATATGAGTATTCGAAAATACGTCGATTGTATGAAGCAAAATATCACAATATATGGAGGCATCGTAAAGCAAATTATTATTTGGCACTCTATTTTTCTCATAATTAAAATGTAATCCAAACAGCAAGTTCAGAGTATCAAAAAATATTTAGGTACCGGTATACCTAAGGTTTGAAGTACACACTATTCTTTCAGAATATTGAAATAATGAAGATTATATATTTTCACTTGAAGTGTTGACATCGAATTGATGAAATATTACCCACAAATGAATGAATGAATGAATGAATAAATAAAAAACAGGTAAATAAATAAATAAGATGTATTTGCCAAATATGTTTATAATACATCTAACAATTGTGTTTTCCCAATTTGGAAGTATATATTTTGTGGTTGTGTGAAGAATGAAGGACTAAAATAGAAAAGAAAAGTTGTTTTATATCGTATATGGTGAATCGTAACCATTATTACAGCTCATTAATCTTTATAAAACACTAAAAATTAATATTCTGTCCCTGTATTCTGAGTCGTTTAAAGTTATCATTGCAGTGCGAGGCGTAAAAAATTAATTAACTCACACTTACATAATTTTATACACGAAATGAAAGGATTAGCGTAGATGGACAAACTGTGTTTGAACGATTTCAATAGAAACTAGGCGAATAATTTACACTGATCAAGAACGTTGAAAACATAACATGGATAGACGCTGTTCACGTTTTAGCAACGAAATAATAGATTATTAAGAATTATTACGCTTCCATGTCTGTAAGTTCGCGTTCATTCAACAAGTAACGGTATTTGATTTCAACTTGGAAGCCTATTTCGATGACAGTGAAATTCAATTCATCGGTAACCTCGGGAAGATTATTGTCGATAACTGGACCACAGACAACTTTTGTATTTCTCTGATGATTGGGCACTGCCATCAGGTCAAGTAACTGAGTGAAGTTTGACATTTCCATAATGCTTCTTGTTGAGACGTACTGACTACTTGTTCTTTTCATTAAAACGAAATATCGCTTTAAGGCTTTCTTGAAGGGAACTCTATTGGACAAATTATTTAGCTGAACGTTCTCGGATGTTTGAGTGATTAGGCCTAAAATAATTTTCACACCGTTTCCGGACTTCTGTTGAGGATCTGGTACGTGTGAGTATGTGAAGTCTTTAAGGTGTACTTTAACACTAGTTAGCTTGACTTCGTTGTAGTCAAGAGCAATTCTTAGGAATTCGTCTGAGAGCTTCCAGTAACTTGCCGCGTCGAACCACTTTCCACACAAATCGAAACGTCCCATGCCGTAATTATAGGTGTAGAGAACGTCTTCTTTTACAGAATCGACATAAGATTTTCGAGTGCTTGGGAGCGGGTCGTTCTTATGTGCAGAGGATCTAACGTGATGCATTTTATATGCGTGATTTTGTAAAACTATGACAATTGACAGGAAGGATATGAAGTATGGTTTCATAATAGACAATTGAAGTTATTCGATGGCTTTATTATGCTACAGAAAAGAATATTTGTTATATTTATTCGGTTAGTTGAATTATAAATTTTAATGTAAGATGATTTCCCTATATATACTGTTATATTTAATTAATTTCTTTGTGTTACAAGAGAACAAATGCCCCAAGTATAACACCTTCTTCTTATATAAAAGATATGTGGAAGATTTTCTCGTCTCACAAAATTTTTGTTTCATATATACTCTATCAATGTTTAATCAAGCTGTAATATGCATAACGTATGTGATTAAACCTGTATATTTGAAAATTCACGATTTTCACTAAATAATTATAGTACACACTATTCATGTAAGTTATTGAAATAAAGAAGATAAAATATTTCATTCCAAGAGCTGACATCGAATTCATTAAATATTCGAGACATAGATATTCATTTTGACGAGAGTTGAATGAATTTGTTTGTATGATACAGTGCTTTCGCAGAGGAAGCTTCCTCCATGTTTAATTTTATGAAAATATCACATTTTATTGAAAAATATTATATGTGGTTTTACTTATTAATTGTGTAAAAACTGAAGTACGAAAAATATTATGTAAATATTCGCTACTTGTTCTGTGATGGAATCGTCATTAAAATAATTAACAGTACATTTATTTATGCGAAATATTAAATATAGCGTGTAAGAAATTAATACAGAGGGTAACATTTTAAAATAATTTATTTTTATAAAATATATCCCGACAAAGTTAGAATGGAGAATATAAGAGAAAGTAGGTTGTATGTGACAGAAATTCTTTATAAGAATATTATATTGTCGTTTCTGTAACAGAATTATTTGCAAAATATAGAGTGCGAGGTACATGAAGAATATCTCTTAAATAGATATTTCTTTGAAAAGTGGATTTAAATATTTTGCAATACAGAAGACGTTATTTTTTTTACACATTGTTAGGGGTAGAAGTAACCACAAATCGTGATAATTAAATAAATATGGCTACACTTCAATAGAAAGGATAGTCGAAGGTGTAGGAAAAAATAATAATGTCCTTTAAATGAGTGTACAATACATGGAGATAAAATATGAATATTATATAGCATGAAGTCTATTCTGTTTGATTACTCAGTGATGGTATAAATTGGTTTCAGAGTAATTTGGAAACAGGAACATTTTTCGTAACAGATAGGCTTACGTAAAGAATACAGAGGAACCAGGTCAGGCAAACACGTCGTGATATCATTATAATAATTTCGTTCAAAGAAAGAGGAACTTTGTTACTTGAAATATCCATATTACAAAATAACAGACAAATCCTAACTGATTAAGATTATCTTCTGTTTTCCTTCAATTGCCTAAGGTTAAGTAGACTAGAAATATTGTAACCTGGAGAAGAATGACGAAATATGAGTATTCGAAAATACGTCGATTGTCTGAAGAAAAATATCACAATATATGGAGGCATCGTAAAGCAAATTATTATTTGGCACTCTATTTTTCTCGTAATTAAAATGTAATCCAAACAGCAAGTTCAGAGTATCAAAAAATATTTAGGTACCGGTATACCTAATATTTGAAGTACACACTATTCTTTCAGAATATTGAAATAATGAAGATTATATATTTTCACTTGAAGTGTTGACATCGAATTGATGAAATATTACCCACAAATGAATGAATGAATGAATGAATAAATAAAAAACAGGTAAATAAATAAATAAGATGTATTTGCCAAATATGTTTATAATACATCTAACAATTGTGTTTTCCCAATTTGGAAGTATATATTTTGTGGTTGTGTGAAGAATGAAGGACTAAAATAGAAAAGAAAAGTTGTTTTATATCGTATATGGTGAATCGTAACCATTATTACAGCTAATTAAACTTTATAAAACACTAAAAATTAATATTCTGTCCCTGTATTCTGAGTCGTTTAAAGTTATCATTGCAGTGCGAGGCGTAAAAAATTAATTAATTAACTCACACGTACATAGTTTTATACACGAAATGAAAGGATTAGCGTAGATGGACAAACTGTGTTTGAACGATTTCAATAGAAACTAGGCGAATAATTTACACTGATCAAGAACGTTGAAAACATAACATGGATAGACGCTGTTCACGTTTTAGCAACGAAATAATAGATTATTAAGAATTATTACGCTTCCATGTCTGTAAGTTCGCGTTCATTCAACAAGTAACGGTATTTGATTTCAACTTGGAAGCCTATTTCGATGACAGTGAAATTCAATTCATCGGTAACCTCGGGAAGATTATTGTCGGTAACTGGACCACAGACAACTTTTGTATTTCTCTGATGATTGGGCACTGCCATCAGGTCAAGTAACTGAGTGAAGTTTGACATTTCCATAATGCTTCTTGTTGAGACGTACTGACTACTTGTTCTTTTCATTAAAACGAAATATCGCTTTAAGGCTTTCTTGAAGGGAACTCTATTGGACAAATTATTTAGCTGAACGTTCTCGGATGTTTGAGTGATTAGGCCTAAAATAATTTTCACACCGTTTCCGGACTTCTGTTGAGGATCTGGTACGTGTGAGTATGTGAAGTCTTTAAGGTGTACTTTAACACTAGTTAGCTTGACTTCGTTGTAGTCAAGAGCAATTCTTAGGAATTCGTCTGAGAGCTTCCAGTAACTTGCCGCGTCGAACCACTTTCCACACAAATCGAAACGTCCCATGCCGTAATTATAGGTGTAGAGAACGTCTTCTTTTACAGAATCGACATAAGATTTTCGAGTGCTTGGGAGCGGGTCGTTCTTATGTGCAGAGGATCTAACGTGATGCATTTTATATGCGTGATTTTGTAAAACTATGACAATTGACAGGAAGGATATGAAGTATGGTTTCATAATAGACAATTGAAGTTATTCGATGGCTTTATTATGCTACAGAAAAGAATATTTGTTATATTTATTCGGTTAGTTGAATTATAAATTTTAATGTAAGATGATTTCCCTATATATACTGTTATATTTAATTAATTTCTTTGTGTTACAAGAGAACAAATGCCCCAAGTATAACACCTTCTTCTTATATAAAAGATATGTGGAAGATTTTCTCGTCTCACAAAATTTTTGTTTCATATATACTCTATCAATGTTTAATCAAGCTGTAATATGCATAACGTATGTGATTAAACCTGTATATTTGAAAATTCACGATTTTCACTAAATAATTATAGTACACACTATTCATGTAAGTTATTGAAATAAAGAAGATAAAATATTTCATTCCAAGAGCTGACATCGAATTCATTAAATATTCGAGACATAGATATTCATTTTGACGAGAGTTGAATGAATTTGTTTGTATGATACAGTGCTTTCGCAGAGGAAGCTTCCTCCATGTTTAATTTTATGAAAATATCACATTTTATTGAAAAATATTATATGTGGTTTTACTTATTAATTGTGTAAAAACTGAAGTACGAAAAATATTATGTAAATATTCGCTACTTGTTCTGTGATGGAATCGTCATTAAAATAATTAACAGTACATTTATTTATGCGAAATATTAAATATAGCGTGTAAGAAATTAATACAGAGGGTAACATTTTAAAATAACTTATTTTTATAAAATATATCCCGACAAAGTTAGAATGGAGAATATAAGAGAAAGTAGGTTGTATGTGACAGAAATTCTTTATAAGAATATTATATTGTCGTTTCTGTAACAGAATTATTTGCAAAATATAGAGTGCGAGGTACATGAAGAATATCTCTTAAATAGATATTTCTTTGAAAAGTGGATTTAAATATTTTGCAATACAGAAGACGTTATTTTTTTTACACATTGTTAGGGGTAGAAGTAACCACAAATCGTGATAATTAAATAAATATGGCTACACTTCAATAGAAAGGATAGTCGAAGGTGTAGGAAAAAATAATAATGTCCTTTAAATGAGTGTACAATACATGGAGATAAAATATGAATATTATATAGCATGAAGTCTAATCTGTTTGATTACTCAGTGATGGTATAAATTGGTTTCAGAGTAATTTGGAAACAGGAACATTTTTCGTAACAGATAGGCTTACGTAAAGAATACAGAGGAACCAGGTCAGGCAAACACGTCGTGATATCATTATAATAATTTCGTTCAAAGAAAGAGGAACTTTGTTACTTGAAATATCCATATTACAAAATAACAGACAAATCCTAACTGATTAAGATTATCTTCTGTTTTCCTTCAATTGCCTAAGGTTAAGTAGACTAGAAATATTGTAACCTGGAGAAGAATGACGAAATATGAGTATTCGAAAATACGTCGATTGTCTGAAGAAAAATATCACAATATATGGAGGCATCGTAAAGCAAATTATTATTTGGCACTCTATTTTTCTCGTAATTAAAATCTAATCCAAACAGCAAGTTCAGAGTATCAAAAAATATTTAGGTACCGGTATACCTAATGTTTGAAGTACACACTATTCTTTCAGAATATTGAAATAATGAAGATTATATATTTTCACTTGAAGTGTTGACATCGAATTGATGAAATATTACCCACAAATGAATGAATGAATGAATGAATAAATAAAAAACAGGTAAATAAATAAATAAGATGTATTTGCCAAATATGTTTATAATACATCTAACAATTGTGTTTTCCCAATTTGGAAGTATATATTTTGTGGTTGTGTGAAGAATGAAGGACTAAAATAGAAAAGAAAAGTTGTTTTATATCGTATATGGTGAATCGTAACCATTATTACAGCTCATTAAACTTTATAAAACACTAAAAATTAATATTCTGTCCCTGTATTCTGAGTCGTTTAAAGTTATCATTGCAGTGCGAGGCGTAAAAAATTAATTAATTAACTCACACGTACATAGTTTTATACACGAAATGAAAGGATTAGCGTAGATGGACAAACTGTGTTTGAACGATTTCAATAGAAACTAGGCGAATAATTTACACTGATCAAGAACGTTGAAAACATAACATGGATAGACGCTGTTCACGTTTTAGCAACGAAATAATAGATTATTAAGAATTATTACGCTTCCATGTCTGTAAGTTCGCGTTCATTCAACAAGTAACGGTATTTGATTTCAACTTGGAAGCCTATTTCGATGACAGTGAAATTCAATTCATCGGTAACCTCGGGAAGATTATTGTCGATAACTGGACCACAGACAACTTTTGTATTTCTCTGATGATTGGGCACTGCCATCAGGTCAAGTAACTGAGTGAAGTTTGACATTTCCATAATGCTTCTTGTTGAGACGTACTGACTACTTGTTCTTTTCATTAAAACGAAATATCGCTTTAAGGCTTTCTTGAAGGGAACTCTATTGGACAAATTATTTAGCTGAACGTTCTCGGATGTTTGAGTGATTAGGCCTAAAATAATTTTCACACCGTTTCCGGACTTCTGTTGAGGATCTGGTACGTGTGAGTATGTGAAGTCTTTAAGGTGTACTTTAACACTAGTTAGCTTGACTTCGTTGTAGTCAAGAGCAATTCTTAGGAATTCGTCTGAGAGCTTCCAGTAACTTGCCGCGTCGAACCACTTTCCACACAAATCGAAACGTCCCATGCCGTAATTATAGGTGTAGAGAACGTCTTCTTTTACAGAATCGACATAAGATTTTCGAGTGCTTGGGAGCGGGTCGTTCTTATGTGCAGAGGATCTAACGTGATGCATTTTATATGCGTGATTTTGTAAAACTATGACAATTGACAGGAAGGATATGAAGTATGGTTTCATAATAGACAATTGAAGTTATTCGATGGCTTTATTATGCTACAGAAAAGAATATTTGTTATATTTATTCGGTTAGTTGAATTATAAATTTTAATGTAAGATGATTTCCCTATATATACTGTTATATTTAATTAATTTCTTTGTGTTACAAGAGAACAAATGCCCCAAGTATAACACCTTCTTGTTATATAAAAGATATGTGGAAGATTTTCTCGTCTCACAAAATTTTTGTTTCATATATACTCTATCAATGTTTAATCAAGCTGTAATATGCATAACGTATGTGATTAAACCTGTATATTTGAAAATTCACGATTTTCACTAAATAATTATAGTACACACTATTCATGTAAGTTATTGAAATAAAGAAGATAAAATATTTCATTCCAAGAGCTGACATCGAATTCATTAAATATTCGAGACATAGATATTCATTTTGACGAGAGTTGAATGAATTTGTTTGTATGATACAGTGCTTTCGCAGAGGAAGCTTCCTCCATGTTTAATTTTATGAAAATATCACATTTTATTGAAAAATATTATATGTGGTTTTACTTATTAATTGTGTAAAAACTGAAGTACGAAAAATATTATGTAAATATTCGCTACTTGTTCTGTGATGGAATCGTCATTAAAATAATTAACAGTACATTTATTTATGCGAAATATTAAATATAGCGTGTAAGAAATTAATACAGAGGGTAACATTTTAAAATAACTTATTTTTATAAAATATATCCCGACAAAGTTAGAATGGAGAATATAAGAGAAAGTAGGTTGTATGTGACAGAAATTCTTTATAAGAATACTATATTGTCGTTTCTGTAACAGAATTATTTGCAAAATATAGAGTGCGAGGTACATGAAGAATATCTCTTAAATAGATATTTCTTTGAAAAGTGGATTTAAATATTTTGCAATACAGAAGACGTTATTTTTTTTACACATTGTTAGGGGTAGAAGTAACCACAAATCGTGATAATTAAATAAATATGGCTACACTTCAATAGAAAGGATAGTCGAAGGTGTAGGAAAAAATAATAATGTCCTTTAAATGAGTGTACAATACATGGAGATAAAATATGAATATTATATAGCATGAAGTCTAATCTGTTTGATTACTCAGTGATGGTATAAATTGTTTTCAGAGTAATTTGGAAACAGGAACATTTTTCGTAACAGATAGGCTTACGTAAAGAATACAGAGGAACCAGGTCAGGCAAACACGTCGTGATATCATTATAATAATTTCGTTCAAAGAAAGAGGAACTTTGTTACTTGAAATATCCATATTACAAAATAACAGACAAATCCTAACTGATTAAGATTATCTTCTGTTTTCCTTCAATTGCCTAAGGTTAAGTAGACTAGAAATATTGTAACCTGGAGAAGAATGACGAAATATGAGTATTCGAAAATACGTCGATTGTCTGAAGAAAAATATCACAATATATGGAGGCATCGTAAAGCAAATTATTATTTGGCACTCTATTTTTCTCGTAATTAAAATGTAATCCAAACAGCAAGTTCAGAGTATCAAAAAATATTTAGGTACCGGTATACCTAATGTTTGAAGTACACACTATTCTTTCAGAATATTGAAATAATGAAGATTATATATTTTCACTTGAAGTGTTGACATCGAATTGATGAAATATTACCCACAAATGAATGAATGAATGAATGAATGAATGAATAAAAAACAGGTAAATAAATAAATAAGATGTATTTGCCAAATATGTTTATAATACATCTAACAATTGTGTTTTCCCAATTTGGAAGTATATATTTTGTGGTTGTGTGAAGAATGAAGGACTAAAATAGAAAAGAAAAGTTGTTTTATATCGTATATGGTGAATCGTAACCATTATTACAGCTCATTAATCTTTATAAAACACTAAAAATTAATATTCTGTCCCTGTATTCTGAGTCGTTTAAAGTTATCATTGCAGTGCGAGGCGTAAAAAATTAATTAACTCACACTTACATAATTTTATACACGAAATGAAAGGATTAGCGTAGATGGACAAACTGTGTTTGAACGATTTCAATAGAAACTAGGCGAATAATTTACACTGATCAAGAACGTTGAAAACATAACATGGATAGACGCTGTTCACGTTTTAGCAACGAAATAATAGATTATTAAGAATTATTACGCTTCCATGTCTGTAAGTTCGCGTTCATTCAACAAGTAACGGTATTTGATTTCAACTTGGAAGCCTATTTCGATGACAGTGAAATTCAATTCATCGGTAACCTCGGGAAGATTATTGTCGATAACTGGACCACAGACAACTTTTGTATTTCTCTGATGATTGGGCACTGCCATCAGGTCAAGTAACTGAGTGAAGTTTGACATTTCCATAATGCTTCTTGTTGAGACGTACTGACTACTTGTTCTTTTCATTAAAACGAAATATCGCTTTAAGGCTTTCTTGAAGGGAACTCTATTGGACAAATTATTTAGCTGAACGTTCTCGGATGTTTGAGTGATTAGGCCTAAAATAATTTTCACACCGTTTCCGGACTTCTGTTGAGGATCTGGTACGTGTGAGTATGTGAAGTCTTTAAGGTGTACTTTAACACTAGTTAGCTTGACTTCGTTGTAGTCAAGAGCAATTCTTAGGAATTCGTCTGAAAGCTTCCAGTAACTTGCCGCGTCGAACCACTTTCCACACAAATCGAAACGTCCCATGCCGTAATTATAGGTGTAGAGAACGTCTTCTTTTACAGAATCGACATAAGATTTTCGAGTGCTTGGGAGCGGGTCGTTCTTATGTGCAGAGGATCTAACGTGATGCATTTTATATGCGTGATTTTGTAAAACTATGACAATTGACAGGAAGGATATGAAGTATGGTTTCATAATAGACAATTGAAGTTATTCGATGGCTTTATTATGCTACAGAAAAGAATATTTGTTATATTTATTCGGTTAGTTGAATTATAAATTTTAATGTAAGATGATTTCCCTATATATACTGTTATATTTAATTAATTTCTTTGTGTTACAAGAGAACAAATGCCCCAAGTATAACACCTTCTTCTTATATAAAAGATATGTGGAAGATTTTCTCGTCTCACAAAATTTTTGTTTCATATATACTCTATCAATGTTTAATCAAGCTGTAATATGCATAACGTATGTGATTAAACCTGTATATTTGAAAATTCACGATTTTCACTAAATAATTATAGTACACACTATTCATGTAAGTTATTGAAATAAAGAAGATAAAATATTTCATTCCAAGAGCTGACATCGAATTCATTAAATATTCGAGACATAGATATTCATTTTGACGAGAGTTGAATGAATTTGTTTGTATGATACAGTGCTTTCGCAGAGGAAGCTTCCTCCATGTTTAATTTTATGAAAATATCACATTTTATTGAAAAATATTATATGTGGTTTTACTTATTAATTGTGTAAAAACTGAAGTACGAAAAATATTATGTAAATATTCGCTACTTGTTCTGTGATGGAATCGTCATTAAAATAATTAACAGTACATTTATTTATGCGAAATATTAAATATAGCGTGTAAGAAATTAATACAGAGGGTAACATTTTAAAATAACTTATTTTTATAAAATATATCCCGACAAAGTTAGAATGGAGAATATAAGAGAAAGTAGGTTGTATGTGACAGAAATTCTTTATAAGAATATTATATTGTCGTTTCTGTAACAGAATTATTTGCAAAATATAGAGTGCGAGGTACATGAAGAATATCTCTTAAATAGATATTTCTTTGAAAAGTGGATTTAAATATTTTGCAATACAGAAGACGTTATTTTTTTTACACATTGTTAGGGGTAGAAGTAACCACAAATCGTGATAATTAAATAAATATGGCTACACTTCAATAGAAAGGATAGTCGAAGGTGTAGGAAAAAATAATAATGTCCTTTAAATGAGTGTATAATACATGGAGATAAAATATGAATATTATATAGCATGAAGTCTATTCTGTTTGATTACTCAGTGATGGTATAAATTGGTTTCAGAGTAATTTGGAAACAGGAACATTTTTCGTAACAGATAGGCTTACGTAAAGAATACAGAGGAACCAGGTCAGGCAAACACGTCGTGATATCATTATAATAATTTCGTTCAAAGAAAGAGGAACTTTGTTACTTGAAATATCCATATTACAAAATAACAGACAAATCCTAACTGATTAAGATTATCTTCTGTTTTCCTTCAATTGCCTAAGGTTAAGTAGACTAGAAATATTGTAACCTGGAGAAGAATGACGAAATATGAGTATTCGAAAATACGTCGATTGTATGAAGCAAAATATCACAATATATGGAGGCATCGTAAAGCAAATTATTATTTGGCACTCTATTTTTCTCATAATTAAAATGTAATCCAAACAGCAAGTTCAGAGTATCAAAAAATATTTAGGTACCGGTATACCTAAGGTTTGAAGTACACACTATTCTTTCAGAATATTGAAATAATGAAGATTATATATTTTCACTTGAAGTGTTGACATCGAATTGATGAAATATTACCCACAAATGAATGAATGAATGAATGAATAAATAAAAAACAGGTAAATAAATAAATAAGATGTATTTGCCAAATATGTTTATAATACATCTAACAATTGTGTTTTCCCAATTTGGAAGTATATATTTTGTGGTTGTGTGAAGAATGAAGGACTAAAATAGAAAAGAAAAGTTGTTTTATATCGTATATGGTGAATCGTAACCATTATTACAGCTCATTAATCTTTATAAAACACTAAAAATTAATATTCTGTCCCTGTATTCTGAGTCGTTTAAAGTTATCATTGCAGTGCGAGGCGTAAAAAATTAATTAACTCACACTTACATAATTTTATACACGAAATGAAAGGATTAGCGTAGATGGACAAACTGTGTTTGAACGATTTCAATAGAAACTAGGCGAATAATTTACACTGATCAAGAACGTTGAAAACATAACATGGATAGACGCTGTTCACGTTTTAGCAACGAAATAATAGATTATTAAGAATTATTACGCTTCCATGTCTGTAAGTTCGCGTTCATTCAACAAGTAACGGTATTTGATTTCAACTTGGAAGCCTATTTCGATGACAGTGAAATTCAATTCATCGGTAACCTCGGGAAGATTATTGTCGATAACTGGACCACAGACAACTTTTGTATTTCTCTGATGATTGGGCACTGCCATCAGGTCAAGTAACTGAGTGAAGTTTGACATTTCCATAATGCTTCTTGTTGAGACGTACTGACTACTTGTTCTTTTCATTAAAACGAAATATCGCTTTAAGGCTTTCTTGAAGGGAACTCTATTGGACAAATTATTTAGCTGAACGTTCTAGGATGTTTGAGTGATTAGGCCTAAAATAATTTTCACACCGTTTCCGGACTTCTGTTGAGGATCTGGTACGTGTGAGTATGTGAAGTCTTTAAGGTGTACTTTAACACTAGTTAGCTTGACTTCGTTGTAGTCAAGAGCAATTCTTAGGAATTCGTCTGAAAGCTTCCAGTAACTTGCCGCGTCGAACCACTTTCCACACAAATCGAAACGTCCCATGCCGTAATTATAGGTGTAGAGAACGTCTTCTTTTACAGAATCGACATAAGATTTTCGAGTGCTTGGGAGCGGGTCGTTCTTATGTGCAGAGGATCTAACGTGATGCATTTTATATGCGTGATTTTGTAAAACTATGACAATTGACAGGAAGGATATGAAGTATGGTTTCATAATAGACAATTGAAGTTATTCGATGGCTTTATTATGCTACAGAAAAGAATATTTGTTATATTTATTCGGTTAGTTGAATTATAAATTTTAATGTAAGATGATTTCCCTATATATACTGTTATATTTAATTAATTTCTTTGTGTTACAAGAGAACAAATGCCCCAAGTATAACACCTTCTTCTTATATAAAAGATATGTGGAAGATTTTCTCGTCTCACAAAATTTTTGTTTCATATATACTCTATCAATGTTTAATCAAGCTGTAATATGCATAACGTATGTGATTAAACCTGTATATTTGAAAATTCACGATTTTCACTAAATAATTATAGTACACACTATTCATGTAAGTTATTGAAATAAAGAAGATAAAATATTTCATTCCAAGAGCTGACATCGAATTCATTAAATATTCGAGACATAGATATTCATTTTGACGAGAGTTGAATGAATTTGTTTGTATGATACAGTGCTTTCGCAGAGGAAGCTTCCTCCATGTTTAATTTTATGAAAATATCACATTTTATTGAAAAATATTATATGTGGTTTTACTTATTAATTGTGTAAAAACTGAAGTACGAAAAATATTATGTAAATATTCGCTACTTGTTCTGTGATGGAATCGTCATTAAAATAATTAACAGTACATTTATTTATGCGAAATATTAAATATAGCGTGTAAGAAATTAATACAGAGGGTAACATTTTAAAATAACTTATTTTTATAAAATATATCCCGACAAAGTTAGAATGGAGAATATAAGAGAAAGTAGGTTGTATGTGACAGAAATTCTTTATAAGAATATTATATTGTCGTTTCTGTAACAGAATTATTTGCAAAATATAGAGTGCGAGGTACATGAAGAATATCTCTTAAATAGATATTTCTTTGAAAAGTGGATTTAAATATTTTGCAATACAGAAGACGTTATTTTTTTTACACATTGTTAGGGGTAGAAGTAACCACAAATCGTGATAATTAAATAAATATGGCTACACTTCAATAGAAAGGATAGTCGAAGGTGTAGGAAAAAATAATAATGTCCTTTAAATGAGTGTATAATACATGGAGATAAAATATGAATATTATATAGCATGAAGTCTATTCTGTTTGATTACTCAGTGATGGTATAAATTGGTTTCAGAGTAATTTGGAAACAGGAACATTTTTCGTAACAGATAGGCTTACGTAAAGAATACAGAGGAACCAGGTCAGGCAAACACGTCGTGATATCATTATAATAATTTCGTTCAAAGAAAGAGGAACTTTGTTACTTGAAATATCCATATTACAAAATAACAGACAAATCCTAACTGATTAAGATTATCTTCTGTTTTCCTTCAATTGCCTAAGGTTAAGTAGACTAGAAATATTGTAACCTGGAGAAGAATGACGAAATATGAGTATTCGAAAATACGTCGATTGTATGAAGCAAAATATCACAATATATGGAGGCATCGTAAAGCAAATTATTATTTGGCACTCTATTTTTCTCATAATTAAAATGTAATCCAAACAGCAAGTTCAGAGTATCAAAAAATATTTAGGTACCGGTATACCTAAGGTTTGAAGTACACACTATTCTTTCAGAATATTGAAATAATGAAGATTATATATTTTCACTTGAAGTGTTGACATCGAATTGATGAAATATTACCCACAAATGAATGAATGAATGAATGAATAAATAAAAAACAGGTAAATAAATAAATAAGATGTATTTGCCAAATATGTTTATAATACATCTAACAATTGTGTTTTCCCAATTTGGAAGTATATATTTTGTGGTTGTGTGAAGAATGAAGGACTAAAATAGAAAAGAAAAGTTGTTTTATATCGTATATGGTGAATCGTAACCATTATTACAGCTCATTAATCTTTATAAAACACTAAAAATTAATATTCTGTCCCTGTATTCTGAGTCGTTTAAAGTTATCATTGCAGTGCGAGGCGTAAAAAATTAATTAACTCACACTTACATAATTTTATACACGAAATGAAAGGATTAGCGTAGATGGACAAACTGTGTTTGAACGATTTCAATAGAAACTAGGCGAATAATTTACACTGATCAAGAACGTTGAAAACATAACATGGATAGACGCTGTTCACGTTTTAGCAACGAAATAATAGATTATTAAGAATTATTACGCTTCCATGTCTGTAAGTTCGCGTTCATTCAACAAGTAACGGTATTTGATTTCAACTTGGAAGCCTATTTCGATGACAGTGAAATTCAATTCATCGGTAACCTCGGGAAGATTATTGTCGATAACTGGACCACAGACAACTTTTGTATTTCTCTGATGATTGGGCACTGCCATCAGGTCAAGTAACTGAGTGAAGTTTGACATTTCCATAATGCTTCTTGTTGAGACGTACTGACTACTTGTTCTTTTCATTAAAACGAAATATCGCTTTAAGGCTTTCTTGAAGGGAACTCTATTGGACAAATTATTTAGCTGAACGTTCTCGGATGTTTGAGTGATTAGGCCTAAAATAATTTTCACACCGTTTCCGGACTTCTGTTGAGGATCTGGTACGTGTGAGTATGTGAAGTCTTTAAGGTGTACTTTAACACTAGTTAGCTTGACTTCGTTGTAGTCAAGAACAATTCTTAGGAATTCGTCTGAAAGCTTCCAGTAACTTGCCGCGTCGAACCACTTTCCACACAAATCGAAACGTCCCATGCCGTAATTATAGGTGTAGAGAACGTCTTCTTTTACAGAATCGACATAAGATTTTCGAGTGCTTGGGAGCGGGTCGTTCTTATGTGCAGAGGATCTAACGTGATGCATTTTATATGCGTGATTTTGTAAAACTATGACAATTGACAGGAAGGATATGAAGTATGGTTTCATAATAGACAATTGAAGTTATTCGATGGCTTTATTATGCTACAGAAAAGAATATTTGTTATATTTATTCGGTTAGTTGAATTATAAATTTTAATGTAAGATGATTTCCCTATATATACTGTTATATTTAATTAATTTCTTTGTGTTACAAGAGAACAAATGCCCCAAGTATAACACCTTCTTCTTATATAAAAGATATGTGGAAGATTTTCTCGTCTCACAAAATTTTTGTTTCATATATACTCTATCAATGTTTAATCAAGCTGTAATATGCATAACGTATGTGATTAAACCTGTATATTTGAAAATTCACGATTTTCACTAAATAATTATAGTACACACTATTCATGTAAGTTATTGAAATAAAGAAGATAAAATATTTCATTCCAAGAGCTGACATCGAATTCATTAAATATTCGAGACATAGATATTCATTTTGACGAGAGTTGAATGAATTTGTTTGTATGATACAGTGCTTTCGCAGAGGAAGCTTCCTCCATGTTTAATTTTATGAAAATATCACATTTTATTGAAAAATATTATATGTGGTTTTACTTATTAATTGTGTAAAAACTGAAGTACGAAAAATATTATGTAAATATTCGCTACTTGTTCTGTGATGGAATCGTCATTAAAATAATTAACAGTACATTTATTTATGCGAAATATTAAATATAGCGTGTAAGAAATTAATACAGAGGGTAACATTTTAAAATAACTTATTTTTATAAAATATATCCCGACAAAGTTAGAATGGAGAATATAAGAGAAAGTAGGTTGTATGTGACAGAAATTCTTTATAAGAATATTATATTGTCGTTTCTGTAACAGAATTATTTGCAAAATATAGAGTGCGAGGTACATGAAGAATATCTCTTAAATAGATATTTCTTTGAAAAGTGGATTTAAATATTTTGCAATACAGAAGACGTTATTTTTTTTACACATTGTTAGGGGTAGAAGTAACCACAAATCGTGATAATTAAATAAATATGGCTACACTTCAATAGAAAGGATAGTCGAAGGTGTAGGAAAAAATAATAATGTCCTTTAAATGAGTGTACAATACATGGAGATAAAATATGAATATTATATAGCATGAAGTCTATTCTGTTTGATTACTCAGTGATGGTATAAATTGGTTTCAGAGTAATTTGGAAACAGGAACATTTTTCGTAACAGATAGGCTTACGTAAAGAATACAGAGGAACCAGGTCAGGCAAACACGTCGTGATATCATTATAATAATTTCGTTCAAAGAAAGAGGAACTTTGTTACTTGAAATATCCATATTACAAAATAACAGACAAATCCTAACTGATTAAGATTATCTTCTGTTTTCCTTCAATTGCCTAAGGTTAAGTAGACTAGAAATATTGTAACCTGGAGAAGAATGACGAAATATGAGTATTCGAAAATACGTCGATTGTCTGAAGAAAAATATCACAATATATGGAGGCATCGTAAAGCAAATTATTATTTGGCACTCTATTTTTCTCGTAATTAAAATGTAATCCAAACAGCAAGTTCAGAGTATCAAAAAATATTTAGGTACCGGTATACCTAATGTTTGAAGTACACACTATTCTTTCAGAATATTGAAATAATGAAGATTATATATTTTCACTTGAAGTGTTGACATCGAATTGATGAAATATTACCCACAAATGAATGAATGAATGAATGAATAAATAAAAAACAGGTAAATAAATAAATAAGATGTATTTGCCAAATATGTTTATAATACATCTAACAATTGTGTTTTCCCAATTTGGAAGTATATATTTTGTGGTTGTGTGAAGAATGAAGGACTAAAATAGAAAAGAAAAGTTGTTTTATATCGTATATGGTGAATCGTAACCATTATTACAGCTCATTAATCTTTATAAAACACTAAAAATTAATATTCTGTCCCTGTATTCTGAGTCGTTTAAAGTTATCATTGCAGTGCGAGGCGTAAAAAATTAATTAACTCACACTTACATAATTTTATACACGAAATGAAAGGATTAGCGTAGATGGACAAACTGTGTTTGAACGATTTCAATAGAAACTAGGCGAATAATTTACACTGATCAAGAACGTTGAAAACATAACATGGATAGACGCTGTTCACGTTTTGGCAACGAAATAATAGATTATTAAGAATTATTACGCTTCCATGTCTGTAAGTTCGCGTTCATTCAACAAGTAACGGTATTTGATTTCAACTTGGAAGCCTATTTCGATGACAGTGAAATTCAATTCATCGGTAACCTCGGGAAGATTATTGTCGATAACTGGACCACAGACAACTTTTGTATTTCTCTGATGATTGGGCACTGCCATCAGGTCAAGTAACTGAGTGAAGTTTGACATTTCCATAATGCTTCTTGTTGAGACGTACTGACTACTTGTTCTTTTCATTAAAACGAAATATCGCTTTAAGGCTTTCTTGAAGGGAACTCTATTGGACAAATTATTTAGCTGAACGTTCTCGGATGTTTGAGTGATTAGGCCTAAAATAATTTTCACACCGTTTCCGGACTTCTGTTGAGGATCTGGTACGTGTGAGTATGTGAAGTCTTTAAGGTGTACTTTAACACTAGTTAGCTTGACTTCGTTGTAGTCAAGAGCAATTCTTAGGAATTCGTCTGAGAGCTTCCAGTAACTTGCCGCGTCGAACCACTTTCCACACAAATCGAAACGTCCCATGCCGTAATTATAGGTGTAGAGAACGTCTTCTTTTACAGAATCGACATAAGATTTTCGAGTGCTTGGGAGCGGGTCGTTCTTATGTGCAGAGGATCTAACGTGATGCATTTTATATGCGTGATTTTGTAAAACTATGACAATTGACAGGAAGGATATGAAGTATGGTTTCATAATAGACAATTGAAGTTATTCGATGGCTTTATTATGCTACAGAAAAGAATATTTGTTATATTTATTCGGTTAGTTGAATTATAAATTTTAATGTAAGATGATTTCCCTATATATACTGTTATATTTAATTAATTTCTTTGTGTTACAAGAGAACAAATGCCCCAAGTATAACACCTTCTTATATAAAAGATATGTGGAAGATTTTCTCTTCTCACAAAATTTTTGTTTCGTATATACTCTATCAATGTTTAATCAAGCTGTAATATGCATAACGTATGTGATTAAACCTGTATATTTGAAAATTCACGATTTTCACTAAATAATTATAGTACACACTATTCATGTAAGTTATTGAAATAAAGAAGATAAAATATTTCATTCCAAGAGCTGACATCGAATTCATTAAATATTCGAGACATAGATATTCATTTTGACGAGAGTTGAATGAATTTGTTTGTATGATACAGTGCTTTCGCAGAGGAAGCTTCCTCCATGTTTAATTTTATGAAAATATCACATTTTATTGAAAAATATTATATGTGGTTTTACTTATTAATTGTGTAAAAACTGAAGTACGAAAAATATTATGTAAATATTCGCTACTTGTTCTGTGATGGAATCGTCATTAAAATAATTAACAGTACATTTATTTATGCGAAATATTAAATATAGCGTGTAAGAAATTAATACAGAGGGTAACATTTTAAAATAACTTATTTTTATAAAATATATCCCGACAAAGTTAGAATGGAGAATATAAGAGAAAGTAGGTTGTATGTGACAGAAATTCTTTATAAGAATATTATATTGTCGTTTCTGTAACAGAATTATTTGCAAAATATAGAGTGCGAGGTACATGAAGAATATCTCTTAAATAGATATTTCTTTGAAAAGTGGATTTAAATATTTTGCAATACAGAAGACGTTATTTTTTTTACACATTGTTAGGGGTAGAAGTAACCACAAATCGTGATAATTAAATAAATATGGCTACACTTCAATAGAAAGGATAGTCGAAGGTGTAGGAAAAAATAATAATGTCCTTTAAATGAGTGTATAATACATGGAGATAAAATATGAATATTATATAGCATGAAGTCTATTCTGTTTGATTACTCAGTGATGGTATAAATTGGTTTCAGAGTAATTTGGAAACAGGAACATTTTTCGTAACAGATAGGCTTACGTAAAGAATACAGAGGAACCAGGTCAGGCAAACACGTCGTGATATCATTATAATAATTTCGTTCAAAGAAAGAGGAACTTTGTTACTTGAAATATCCATATTACAAAATAACAGACAAATCCTAACTGATTAAGATTATCTTCTGTTTTCCTTCAATTGCCTAAGGTTAAGTAGACTAGAAATATTGTAACCTGGAGAAGAATGACGAAATATGAGTATTCGAAAATACGTCGATTGTATGAAGCAAAATATCACAATATATGGAGGCATCGTAAAGCAAATTATTATTTGGCACTCTATTTTTCTCATAATTAAAATGTAATCCAAACAGCAAGTTCAGAGTATCAAAAAATATTTAGGTACCGGTATACCTAAGGTTTGAAGTACACACTATTCTTTCAGAATATTGAAATAATGAAGATTATATATTTTCACTTGAAGTGTTGACATCGAATTGATGAAATATTACCCACAAATGAATGAATGAATGAATGAATAAATAAAAAACAGGTAAATAAATAAATAAGATGTATTTGCCAAATATGTTTATAATACATCTAACAATTGTGTTTTCCCAATTTGGAAGTATATATTTTGTGGTTGTGTGAAGAATGAAGGACTAAAATAGAAAAGAAAAGTTGTTTTATATCGTATATGGTGAATCGTAACCATTATTACAGCTCATTAAACTTTATAAAACACTAAAAATTAATATTCTGTCCCTGTATTCTGAGTCGTTTAAAGTTATCATTGCAGTGCGAGGCGTAAAAAATTAATTAATTAACTCACACGTACATAGTTTTATACACGAAATGAAAGGATTAGCGTAGATGGACAAACTGTGTTTGAACGATTTCAATAGAAACTAGGCGAATAATTTACACTGATCAAGAACGTTGAAAACATAACATGGATAGACGCTGTTCACGTTTTAGCAACGAAATAATAGATTATTAAGAATTATTACGCTTCCATGTCTGTAAGTTCGCGTTCATTCAACAAGTAACGGTATTTGATTTCAACTTGGAAGCCTATTTCGATGACAGTGAAATTCAATTCATCGGTAACCTCGGGAAGATTATTGTCGATAACTGGACCACAGACAACTTTTGTATTTCTCTGATGATTGGGCACTGCCATCAGGTCAAGTAACTGAGTGAAGTTTGACATTTCCATAATGCTTCTTGTTGAGACGTACTGACTACTTGTTCTTTTCATTAAAACGAAATATCGCTTTAAGGCTTTCTTGAAGGGAACTCTATTGGACAAATTATTTAGCTGAACGTTCTCGGATGTTTGAGTGATTAGGCCTAAAATAATTTTCACACCGTTTCCGGACTTCTGTTGAGGATCTGGTACGTGTGAGTATGTGAAGTCTTTAAGGTGTACTTTAACACTAGTTAGCTTGACTTCGTTGTAGTCAAGAGCAATTCTTAGGAATTCGTCTGAAAGCTTCCAGTAACTTGCCGCGTCGAACCACTTTCCACACAAATCGAAACGTCCCATGCCGTAATTATAGGTGTAGAGAACGTCTTCTTTTACAGAATCGACATAAGATTTTCGAGTGCTTGGGAGCGGGTCGTTCTTATGTGCAGAGGATCTAACGTGATGCATTTTATATGCGTGATTTTGTAAAACTATGACAATTGACAGGAAGGATATGAAGTATGGTTTCATAATAGACAATTGAAGTTATTCGATGGCTTTATTATGCTACAGAAAAGAATATTTGTTATATTTATTCGGTTAGTTGAATTATAAATTTTAATGTAAGATGATTTCCCTATATATACTGTTATATTTAATTAATTTCTTTGTGTTACAAGAGAACAAATGCCCCAAGTATAACACCTTCTTCTTATATAAAAGATATGTGGAAGATTTTCTCGTCTCACAAAATTTTTGTTTCATATATACTCTATCAATGTTTAATCAAGCTGTAATATGCATAACGTATGTGATTAAACCTGTATATTTGAAAATTCACGATTTTCACTAAATAATTATAGTACACACTATTCATGTAAGTTATTGAAATAAAGAAGATAAAATATTTCATTCCAAGAGCTGACATCGAATTCATTAAATATTCGAGACATAGATATTCATTTTGACGAGAGTTGAATGAATTTGTTTGTATGATACAGTGCTTTCGCAGAGGAAGCTTCCTCCATGTTTAATTTTATGAAAATATCACATTTTATTGAAAAATATTATATGTGGTTTTACTTATTAATTGTGTAAAAACTGAAGTACGAAAAATATTATGTAAATATTCGCTACTTGTTCTGTGATGGAATCGTCATTAAAATAATTAACAGTACATTTATTTATGCGAAATATTAAATATAGCGTGTAAGAAATTAATACAGAGGGTAACATTTTAAAATAACTTATTTTTATAAAATATATCCCGACAAAGTTAGAATGGAGAATATAAGAGAAAGTAGGTTGTATGTGACAGAAATTCTTTATAAGAATATTATATTGTCGTTTCTGTAACAGAATTATTTGCAAAATATAGAGTGCGAGGTACATGAAGAATATCTCTTAAATAGATATTTCTTTGAAAAGTGGATTTAAATATTTTGCAATACAGAAGACGTTATTTTTTTTACACATTGTTAGGGGTAGAAGTAACCACAAATCGTGATAATTAAATAAATATGGCTACACTTCAATAGAAAGGATAGTCGAAGGTGTAGGAAAAAATAATAATGTCCTTTAAATGAGTGTATAATACATGGAGATAAAATATGAATATTATATAGCATGAAGTCTATTCTGTTTGATTACTCAGTGATGGTATAAATTGGTTTCAGAGTAATTTGGAAACAGGAACATTTTTCGTAACAGATAGGCTTACGTAAAGAATACAGAGGAACCAGGTCAGGCAAACACGTCGTGATATCATTATAATAATTTCGTTCAAAGAAAGAGGAACTTTGTTACTTGAAATATCCATATTACAAAATAACAGACAAATCCTAACTGATTAAGATTATCTTCTGTTTTCCTTCAATTGCCTAAGGTTAAGTAGACTAGAAATATTGTAACCTGGAGAAGAATGACGAAATATGAGTATTCGAAAATACGTCGATTGTATGAAGCAAAATATCACAATATATGGAGGCATCGTAAAGCAAATTATTATTTGGCACTCTATTTTTCTCATAATTAAAATGTAATCCAAACAGCAAGTTCAGAGTATCAAAAAATATTTAGGTACCGGTATACCTAAGGTTTGAAGTACACACTATTCTTTCAGAATATTGAAATAATGAAGATTATATATTTTCACTTGAAGTGTTGACATCGAATTGATGAAATATTACCCACAAATGAATGAATGAATGAATGAATAAATAAAAAACAGGTAAATAAATAAATAAGATGTATTTGCCAAATATGTTTATAATACATCTAACAATTGTGTTTTCCCAATTTGGAAGTATATATTTTGTGGTTGTGTGAAGAATGAAGGACTAAAATAGAAAAGAAAAGTTGTTTTATATCGTATATGGTGAATCGTAACCATTATTACAGCTCATTAATCTTTATAAAACACTAAAAATTAATATTCTGTCCCTGTATTCTGAGTCGTTTAAAGTTATCATTGCAGTGCGAGGCGTAAAAAATTAATTAAATCACACTTACATAATTTTATACACGAAATGAAAGGATTAGCGTAGATGGACAAACTGTGTTTGAACGATTTCAATAGAAACTAGGCGAATAATTTACACTGATCAAGAACGTTGAAAACATAACATGGATAGACGCTGTTCACGTTTTAGCAACGAAATAATAGATTATTAAGAATTATTACGCTTCCATGTCTGTAAGTTCGCGTTCATTCAACAAGTAACGGTATTTGATTTCAACTTGGAAGCCTATTTCGATGACAGTGAAATTCAATTCATCGGTAACCTCGGGAAGATTATTGTCGATAACTGGACCACAGACAACTTTTGTATTTCTCTGATGATTGGGCACTGCCATCAGGTCAAGTAACTGAGTGAAGTTTGACATTTCCATAATGCTTCTTGTTGAGACGTACTGACTACTTGTTCTTTTCATTAAAACGAAATATCGCTTTAAGGCTTTCTTGAAGGGAACTCTATTGGACAAATTATTTAGCTGAACGTTCTAGGATGTTTGAGTGATTAGGCCTAAAATAATTTTCACACCGTTTCCGGACTTCTGTTGAGGATCTGGTACGTGTGAGTATGTGAAGTCTTTAAGGTGTACTTTAACACTAGTTAGCTTGACTTCGTTGTAGTCAAGAGCAATTCTTAGGAATTCGTCTGAAAGCTTCCAGTAACTTGCCGCGTCGAACCACTTTCCACACAAATCGAAACGTCCCATGCCGTAATTATAGGTGTAGAGAACGTCTTCTTTTACAGAATCGACATAAGATTTTCGAGTGCTTGGGAGCGGGTCGTTCTTATGTGCAGAGGATCTAACGTGATGCATTTTATATGCGTGATTTTGTAAAACTATGACAATTGACAGGAAGGATATGAAGTATGGTTTCATAATAGACAATTGAAGTTATTCGATGGCTTTATTATGCTACAGAAAAGAATATTTGTTATATTTATTCGGTTAGTTGAATTATAAATTTTAATGTAAGATGATTTCCCTATATATACTGTTATATTTAATTAATTTCTTTGTGTTACAAGAGAACAAATGCCCCAAGTATAACACCTTCTTCTTATATAAAAGATATGTGGAAGATTTTCTCGTCTCACAAAATTTTTGTTTCATATATACTCTATCAATGTTTAATCAAGCTGTAATATGCATAACGTATGTGATTAAACCTGTATATTTGAAAATTCACGATTTTCACTAAATAATTATAGTACACACTATTCATGTAAGTTATTGAAATAAAGAAGATAAAATATTTCATTCCAAGAGCTGACATCGAATTCATTAAATATTCGAGACATAGATATTCATTTTGACGAGAGTTGAATGAATTTGTTTGTATGATACAGTGCTTTCGCAGAGGAAGCTTCCTCCATGTTTAATTTTATGAAAATATCACATTTTATTGAAAAATATTATATGTGGTTTTACTTATTAATTGTGTAAAAACTGAAGTACGAAAAATATTATGTAAATATTCGCTACTTGTTCTGTGATGGAATCGTCATTAAAATAATTAACAGTACATTTATTTATGCGAAATATTAAATATAGCGTGTAAGAAATTAATACAGAGGGTAACATTTTAAAATAACTTATTTTTATAAAATATATCCCGACAAAGTTAGAATGGAGAATATAAGAGAAAGTAGGTTGTATGTGACAGAAATTCTTTATAAGAATATTATATTGTCGTTTCTGTAACAGAATTATTTGCAAAATATAGAGTGCGAGGTACATGAAGAATATCTCTTAAATAGATATTTCTTTGAAAAGTGGATTTAAATATTTTGCAATACAGAAGACGTTATTTTTTTTACACATTGTTAGGGGTAGAAGTAACCACAAATCGTGATAATTAAATAAATATGGCTACACTTCAATAGAAAGGATAGTCGAAGGTGTAGGAAAAAATAATAATGTCCTTTAAATGAGTGTACAATACATGGAGATAAAATATGAATATTATATAGCATGAAGTCTATTCTGTTTGATTACTCAGTGATGGTATAAATTGGTTTCAGAGTAATTTGGAAACAGGAACATTTTTCGTAACAGATAGGCTTACGTAAAGAATACAGAGGAACCAGGTCAGGCAAACACGTCGTGATATCATTATAATAATTTCGTTCAAAGAAAGAGGAACTTTGTTACTTGAAATATCCATATTACAAAATAACAGACAAATCCTAACTGATTAAGATTATCTTCTGTTTTCCTTCAATTGCCTAAGGTTAAGTAGACTAGAAATATTGTAACCTGGAGAAGAATGACGAAATATGAGTATTCGAAAATACGTCGATTGTCTGAAGAAAAATATCACAATATATGGAGGCATCGTAAAGCAAATTATTATTTGGCACTCTATTTTTCTCGTAATTAAAATGTAATCCAAACAGCAAGTTCAGAGTATCAAAAAATATTTAGGTACCGGTATACCTAATGTTTGAAGTACACACTATTCTTTCAGAATATTGAAATAATGAAGATTATATATTTTCACTTGAAGTGTTGACATCGAATTGATGAAATATTACCCACAAATGAATGAATGAATGAATAAATAAAAAACAGGTAAATAAATAAATAAGATGTATTTGCCAAATATGTTTATAATACATCTAACAATTGTGTTTTCCCAATTTGGAAGTATATATTTTGTGGTTGTGTGAAGAATGAAGGACTAAAATAGAAAAGAAAAGTTGTTTTATATCGTATATGGTGAATCGTAACCATTATTACAGCTCATTAATCTTTATAAAACACTAAAAATTAATATTCTGTCCCTGTATTCTGAGTCGTTTAAAGTTATCATTGCAGTGCGAGGCGTAAAAAATTAATTAACTCACACTTACATAATTTTATACACGAAATGAAAGGATTAGCGTAGATGGACAAACTGTGTTTGAACGATTTCAATAGAAACTAGGCGAATAATTTACACTGATCAAGAACGTTGAAAACATAACATGGATAGACGCTGTTCACGTTTTAGCAACGAAATAATAGATTATTAAGAATTATTACGCTTCCATGTCTGTAAGTTCGCGTTCATTCAACAAGTAACGGTATTTGATTTCAACTTGGAAGCCTATTTCGATGACAGTGAAATTCAATTCATCGGTAACCTCGGGAAGATTATTGTCGATAACTGGACCACAGACAACTTTTGTATTTCTCTGATGATTGGGCACTGCCATCAGGTCAAGTAACTGAGTGAAGTTTGACATTTCCATAATGCTTCTTGTTGAGACGTACTGACTACTTGTTCTTTTCATTAAAACGAAATATCGCTTTAAGGCTTTCTTGAAGGGAACTCTATTGGACAAATTATTTAGCTGAACGTTCTCGGATGTTTGAGTGATTAGGCCTAAAATAATTTTCACACCGTTTCCGGACTTCTGTTGAGGATCTGGTACGTGTGAGTATGTGAAGTCTTTAAGGTGTACTTTAACACTAGTTAGCTTGACTTCGTTGTAGTCAAGAGCAATTCTTAGGAATTCGTCTGAGAGCTTCCAGTAACTTGCCGCGTCGAACCACTTTCCACACAAATCGAAACGTCCCATGCCGTAATTATAGGTGTAGAGAACGTCTTCTTTTACAGAATCGACATAAGATTTTCGAGTGCTTGGGAGCGGGTCGTTCTTATGTGCAGAGGATCTAACGTGATGCATTTTATATGCGTGATTTTGTAAAACTATGACAATTGACAGGAAGGATATGAAGTATGGTTTCATAATAGACAATTGAAGTTATTCGATGGCTTTATTATGCTACAGAAAAGAATATTTGTTATATTTATTCGGTTAGTTGAATTATAAATTTTAATGTAAGATGATTTCCCTATATATACTGTTATATTTAATTAATTTCTTTGTGTTACAAGAGAACAAATGCCCCAAGTATAACACCTTCTTATATAAAAGATATGTGGAAGATTTTCTCTTCTCACAAAATTTTTGTTTCGTATATACTCTATCAATGTTTAATCAAGCTGTAATATGCATAACGTATGTGATTAAACCTGTATATTTGAAAATTCACGATTTTCACTAAATAATTATAGTACACACTATTCATGTAAGTTATTGAAATAAAGAAGATAAAATATTTCATTCCAAGAGCTGACATCGAATTCATTAAATATTCGAGACATAGATATTCATTTTGACGAGAGTTGAATGAATTTGTTTGTATGATACAGTGCTTTCGCAGAGGAAGCTTCCTCCATGTTTAATTTTATGAAAATATCACATTTTATTGAAAAATATTATATGTGGTTTTACTTATTAATTGTGTAAAAACTGAAGTACGAAAAATATTATGTAAATATTCGCTACTTGTTCTGTGATGGAATCGTCATTAAAATAATTAACAGTACATTTATTTATGCGAAATATTAAATATAGCGTGTAAGAAATTAATACAGAGGGTAACATTTTAAAATAACTTATTTTTATAAAATATATCCCGACAAAGTTAGAATGGAGAATATAAGAGAAAGTAGGTTGTATGTGACAGAAATTCTTTATAAGAATATTATATTGTCGTTTCTGTAACAGAATTATTTGCAAAATATAGAGTGCGAGGTACATGAAGAATATCTCTTAAATAGATATTTCTTTGAAAAGTGGATTTAAATATTTTGCAATACAGAAGACGTTATTTTTTTTACACATTGTTAGGGGTAGAAGTAACCACAAATCGTGATAATTAAATAAATATGGCTACACTTCAATAGAAAGGATAGTCGAAGGTGTAGGAAAAAATAATAATGTCCTTTAAATGAGTGTATAATACATGGAGATAAAATATGAATATTATATAGCATGAAGTCTATTCTGTTTGATTACTCAGTGATGGTATAAATTGGTTTCAGAGTAATTTGGAAACAGGAACATTTTTCGTAACAGATAGGCTTACGTAAAGAATACAGAGGAACCAGGTCAGGCAAACACGTCGTGATATCATTATAATAATTTCGTTCAAAGAAAGAGGAACTTTGTTACTTGAAATATCCATATTACAAAATAACAGACAAATCCTAACTGATTAAGATTATCTTCTGTTTTCCTTCAATTGCCTAAGGTTAAGTAGACTAGAAATATTGTAACCTGGAGAAGAATGACGAAATATGAGTATTCGAAAATACGTCGATTGTATGAAGCAAAATATCACAATATATGGAGGCATCGTAAAGCAAATTATTATTTGGCACTCTATTTTTCTCATAATTAAAATGTAATCCAAACAGCAAGTTCAGAGTATCAAAAAATATTTAGGTACCGGTATACCTAAGGTTTGAAGTACACACTATTCTTTCAGAATATTGAAATAATGAAGATTATATATTTTCACTTGAAGTGTTGATATCGAATTGATGAAATATTACCCACAAATGAATGAATGAATGAATGAATAAATAAAAAACAGGTAAATAAATAAATAAGATGTATTTGCCAAATATGTTTATAATACATCTAACAATTGTGTTTTCCCAATTTGGAAGTATATATTTTGTGGTTGTGTGAAGAATGAAGGACTAAAATAGAAAAGAAAAGTTGTTTTATATCGTATATGGTGAATCGTAACCATTATTACAGCTCATTAAACTTTATAAAACACTAAAAATTAATATTCTGTCCCTGTATTCTGAGTCGTTTAAAGTTATCATTGCAGTGCGAGGCGTAAAAAATTAATTAATTAACTCACACGTACATAGTTTTATACACGAAATGAAAGGATTAGCGTAGATGGACAAATTGTGTTTGAACGATTTCAATAGAAACTAGGCGAATAATTTACACTGATCAAGAACGTTGAAAACATAACATGGATAGACGCTGTTCACGTTTTAGCAACGAAATAATAGATTATTAAGAATTATTACGCTTCCATGTCTGTAAGTTCGCGTTCATTCAACAAGTAACGGTATTTGATTTCAACTTGGAAGCCTATTTCGATGACAGTGAAATTCAATTCATCGGTAACCTCGGGAAGATTATTGTCGATAACTGGACCACAGACAACTTTTGTATTTCTCTGATGATTGGGCACTGCCATCAGGTCAAGTAACTGAGTGAAGTTTGACATTTCCATAATGCTTCTTGTTGAGACGTACTGACTACTTGTTCTTTTCATTAAAACGAAATATCGCTTTAAGGCTTTCTTGAAGGGAACTCTATTGGACAAATTATTTAGCTGAACGTTCTCGGATGTTTGAGTGATTAGGCCTAAAATAATTTTCACACCGTTTCCGGACTTCTGTTGAGGATCTGGTACGTGTGAGTATGTGAAGTCTTTAAGGTGTACTTTAACACTAGTTAGCTTGACTTCGTTGTAGTCAAGAGCAATTCTTAGGAATTCGTCTGAGAGCTTCCAGTAACTTGCCGCGTCGAACCACTTTCCACACAAATCGAAACGTCCCATGCCGTAATTATAGGTGTAGAGAACGTCTTCTTTTACAGAATCGACATAAGATTTTCGAGTGCTTGGGAGCGGGTCGTTCTTATGTGCAGAGGATCTAACGTGATGCATTTTATATGCGTGATTTTGTAAAACTATGACAATTGACAGGAAGGATATGAAGTATGGTTTCATAATAGACAATTGAAGTTATTCGATGGCTTTATTATGCTACAGAAAAGAATATTTGTTATATTTATTCGGTTAGTTGAATTATAAATTTTAATGTAAGATGATTTCCCTATATATACTGTTATATTTAATTAATTTCTTTGTGTTACAAGAGAACAAATGCCCCAAGTATAACACCTTCTTATATAAAAGATATGTGGAAGATTTTCTCGTCTCACAAAATTTTTGTTTCATATATACTCTATCAATGTTTAATCAAGCTGTAATATGCATAACGTATGTGATTAAACCTGTATATTTGAAAATTCACGATTTTCACTAAATAATTATAGTACACACTATTCATGTAAGTTATTGAAATAAAGAAGATAAAATATTTCATTCCAAGAGCTGACATCGAATTCATTAAATATTCGAGACATAGATATTCATTTTGACGAGAGTTGAATGAATTTGTTTGTATGATACAGTGCTTTCGCAGAGGAAGCTTCCTCCATGTTTAATTTTATGAAAATATCACATTTTATTGAAAAATATTATATGTGGTTTTACTTATTAATTGTGTAAAAACTGAAGTACGAAAAATATTATGTAAATATTCGCTACTTGTTCTGTGATGGAATCGTCATTAAAATAATTAACAGTACATTTATTTATGCGAAATATTAAATATAGCGTGTAAGAAATTAATACAGAGGGTAACATTTTAAAATAACTTATTTTTATAAAATATATCCCGACAAAGTTAGAATGGAGAATATAAGAGAAAGTAGGTTGTATGTGACAGAAATTCTTTATAAGAATATTATATTGTCGTTTCTGTAACAGAATTATTTGCAAAATATAGAGTGCGAGGTACATGAAGAATATCTCTTAAATAGATATTTCTTTGAAAAGTGGATTTAAATATTTTGCAATACAGAAGACGTTATTTTTTTTACACATTGTTAGGGGTAGAAGTAACCACAAATCGTGATAATTAAATAAATATGGCTACACTTCAATAGAAAGGATAGTCGAAGGTGTAGGAAAAAATAATAATGTCCTTTAAATGAGTGTATAATACATGGAGATAAAATATGAATATTATATAGCATGAAGTCTATTCTGTTTGATTACTCAGTGATGGTATAAATTGGTTTCAGAGTAATTTGGAAACAGGAACATTTTTCGTAACAGATAGGCTTACGTAAAGAATACAGAGGAACCAGGTCAGGCAAACACGTCGTGATATCATTATAATAATTTCGTTCAAAGAAAGAGGAACTTTGTTACTTGAAATATCCATATTACAAAATAACAGACAAATCCTAACTGATTAAGATTATCTTCTGTTTTCCTTCAATTGCCTAAGGTTAAGTAGACTAGAAATATTGTAACCTGGAGAAGAATGACGAAATATGAGTATTCGAAAATACGTCGATTGTATGAAGCAAAATATCACAATATATGGAGGCATCGTAAAGCAAATTATTATTTGGCACTCTATTTTTCTCATAATTAAAATGTAATCCAAACAGCAAGTTCAGAGTATCAAAAAATATTTAGGTACCGGTATACCTAAGGTTTGAAGTACACACTATTCTTTCAGAATATTGAAATAATGAAGATTATATATTTTCACTTGAAGTGTTGACATCGAATTGATGAAATATTACCCACAAATTAATGAATGAATGAATGAATAAATAAAAAACAGGTAAATAAATAAATAAGATGTATTTGCCAAATATGTTTATAATACATCTAACAATTGTGTTTTCCCAATTTGGAAGTATATATTTTGTGGTTGTGTGAAGAATGAAGGACTAAAATAGAAAAGAAAAGTTGTTTTATATCGTATATGGTGAATCGTAACCATTATTACAGCTCATTAATCTTTATAAAACACTAAAAATTAATATTCTGTCCCTGTATTCTGAGTCGTTTAAAGTTATCATTGCAGTGCGAGGCGTAAAAAATTAATTAACTCACACTTACATAATTTTATACACGAAATGAAAGGATTAGCGTAGATGGACAAACTGTGTTTGAACGATTTCAATAGAAACTAGGCGAATAATTTACACTGATCAAGAACGTTGAAAACATAACATGGATAGACGCTGTTCACGTTTTAGCAACGAAATAATAGATTATTAAGAATTATTACGCTTCCATGTCTGTAAGTTCGCGTTCATTCAACAAGTAACGGTATTTGATTTCAACTTGGAAGCCTATTTCGATGACAGTGAAATTCAATTCATCGGTAACCTCGGGAAGATTATTGTCGATAACTGGACCACAGACAACTTTTGTATTTCTCTGATGATTGGGCACTGCCATCAGGTCAAGTAACTGAGTGAAGTTTGACATTTCCATAATGCTTCTTGTTGAGACGTACTGACTACTTGTTCTTTTCATTAAAACGAAATATCGCTTTAAGGCTTTCTTGAAGGGAACTCTATTGGACAAATTATTTAGCTGAACGTTCTCGGATGTTTGAGTGATTAGGCCTAAAATAATTTTCACACCGTTTCCGGACTTCTGTTGAGGATCTGGTACGTGTGAGTATGTGAAGTCTTTAAGGTGTACTTTAACACTAGTTAGCTTGACTTCGTTGTAGTCAAGAGCAATTCTTAGGAATTCGTCTGAGAGCTTCCAGTAACTTGCCGCGTCGAACCACTTTCCACACAAATCGAAACGTCCCATGCCGTAATTATAGGTGTAGAGAACGTCTTCTTTTACAGAATCGACATAAGATTTTCGAGTGCTTGGGAGCGGGTCGTTCTTATGTGCAGAGGATCTAACGTGATGCATTTTATATGCGTGATTTTGTAAAACTATGACAATTGACAGGAAGGATATGAAGTATGGTTTCATAATAGACAATTGAAGTTATTCGATGGCTTTATTATGCTACAGAAAAGAATATTTGTTATATTTATTCGGTTAGTTGAATTATAAATTTTAATGTAAGATGATTTCCCTATATATACTGTTATATTTAATTAATTTCTTTGTGTTACAAGAGAACAAATGCCCCAAGTATAACACCTTCTTCTTATATAAAAGATATGTGGAAGATTTTCTCGTCTCACAAAATTTTTGTTTCATATATACTCTATCAATGTTTAATCAAGCTGTAATATGCATAACGTATGTGATTAAACCTGTATATTTGAAAATTCACGATTTTCACTAAATAATTATAGTACACACTATTCATGTAAGTTATTGAAATAAAGAAGATAAAATATTTCATTCCAAGAGCTGACATCGAATTCATTAAATATTCGAGACATAGATATTCATTTTGACGAGAGTTGAATGAATTTGTTTGTATGATACAGTGCTTTCGCAGAGGAAGCTTCCTCCATGTTTAATTTTATGAAAATATCACATTTTATTGAAAAATATTATATGTGGTTTTACTTATTAATTGTGTAAAAACTGAAGTACGAAAAATATTATGTAAATATTCGCTACTTGTTCTGTGATGGAATCGTCATTAAAATAATTAACAGTACATTTATTTATGCGAAATATTAAATATAGCGTGTAAGAAATTAATACAGAGGGTAACATTTTAAAATAACTTATTTTTATAAAATATATCCCGACAAAGTTAGAATGGAGAATATAAGAGAAAGTAGGTTGTATGTGACAGAAATTCTTTATAAGAATATTATATTGTCGTTTCTGTAACAGAATTATTTGCAAAATATAGAGTGCGAGGTACATGAAGAATATCTCTTAAATAGATATTTCTTTGAAATGTGGATTTAAATATTTTGCAATACAGAAGACGTTATTTTTTTTACACATTGTTAGGGGTAGAAGTAACCACAAATCGTGATAATTAAATAAATATGGCTACACTTCAATAGAAAGGATAGTCGAAGGTGTAGGAAAAAATAATAATGTCCTTTAAATGAGTGTATAATACATGGAGATAAAATATGAATATTATATAGCATGAAGTCTATTCTGTTTGATTACTCAGTGATGGTATAAATTGGTTTCAGAGTAATTTGGAAACAGGAACATTTTTCGTAACAGATAGGCTTACGTAAAGAATACAGAGGAACCAGGTCAGGCAAACACGTCGTGATATCATTATAATAATTTCGTTCAAAGAAAGAGGAACTTTGTTACTTGAAATATCCGTATTACAAAATAACAGACAAATCCTAACTGATTAAGGTTATCTTCTATTTTCCTTCAATTGCCTAAGGTTAAGTAGACTAGAAATATTGTAACCTGGAGAAGAATGACGAAATATGAGTATTCGAAAATACGTCGATTGTATGAAGCAAAATATCACAATATATGGAGGCACCGTAAAGCAAATTATTATTTGGCACTCTATTTTTCTCGTAATTAAAATGTAATCCAAACAGCAAGTTCAGAGTATCAAAAAATATTTAGATACCGGTATACCTAATGTTTGAAGTACACACTAGTCTTTCAGAATATTGAAATAATGAAGATTATATATTTTCACTTGAAGTGTTGACATCGAATTGATGAAATATTACCCACAAATGAATGAATGAATGAATGAATGAATAAATAAGAAACAGGGAAATAAATAAATAAGATGTATTTGCCAAATATGTTTATAATACATCTAACAATTGTGTTTTCCCAATTTGGATGTATATATTTTGTGGTTGTGTGAAGAATGAAGGACTAAAATAGAAAAGAAAAGTTGTTTTATATCGTATATGGTGAATCGTAACCATTATTACAGCTCATTAATCTTTATAAAACACTAAAAATTAATATTCTGTCCCTGTATTCTGAGTCGTTTAAAGTTATCATTGCAGTGCGAGGCGTAAAAAATTAATTAACTCACACTTACATAATTTTATACACGAAATGAAAGGATTAGCGTAGATGGACAAACTGTGTTTGAACGATTTCAATAGAAACTAGGCGAATAATTTACACTGATCAAGAACGTTGAAAACATAACATGGATAGACGTTGTTCACGTTTTGGCAACGAAATAATAGATTATTAAGAATTATTACGCTTCCATGTCTGTAAGTTCGCGTTCATTCAACAAGTAACGGTATTTGATTTCAACTTGGAAGCCTATTTCGATGACAGTGAAATTCAATTCATCGGTAACCTCGGGAAGATTATTGTCGATAACTGGACCACAGACAACTTTTGTATTTCTCTGATGATTGGGCACTGCCATCAGGTCAAGTAACTGAGTGAAGTTTGACATTTCCATAATGCTTCTTGTTGAGACGTACTGACTACTTGTTCTTTTCATTAAAACGAAATATCGCTTTAAGGCTTTCTTGAAGGGAACTCTATTGGACAAATTATTTAGCTGAACGTTCTCGGATGTTTGAGTGATTAGGCCTAAAATAATTTTCACACCGTTTCCGGACTTCTGTTGAGGATCTGGTACGTGTGAGTATGTGAAGTCTTTAAGGTGTACTTTAACACTAGTTAGCTTGACTTCGTTGTAGTCAAGAGCAATTCTTAGGAATTCGTCTGAGAGCTTCCAGTAACTTGCCGCGTCGAACCACTTTCCACACAAATCGAAACGTCCCATGCCGTAATTATAGGTGTAGAGAACGTCTTCTTTTACAGAATCGACATAAGATTTTCGAGTGCTTGGGAGCGGGTCGTTCTTATGTGCAGAGGATCTAACGTGATGCATTTTATATGCGTGATTTTGTAAAACTATGACAATTGACAGGAAGGATATGAAGTATGGTTTCATAATAGACAATTGAAGTTATTCGATGGCTTTATTATGCTACAGAAAAGAATATTTGTTATATTTATTCGGTTAGTTGAATTATAAATTTTAATGTAAGATGATTTCCCTATATATACTGTTATATTTAATTAATTTCTTTGTGTTACAAGAGAACAAATGCCCCAAGTATAACACCTTCTTATATAAAAGATATGTGGAAGATTTTCTCTTCTCACAAAATTTTTGTTTCATATATACTCTATCAATGTTTAATCAAGCTGTAGTATGCATAACGTATGTGATTAAACCTGTATATTTGAAAATTCACGATTTTCACTAAATAATTATAGTACACACTATTCATGTAAGTTATTGAAATAAAGAAGATAAAATATTTCATTCCAAGAGCTGACATCGAATTCATTAAATATTCGAGACATAGATATTCATTTTGACGAGAGTTGAATGAATTTGTTTGTATGATACAGTGCTTTCGCAGAGGAAGCTTCCTCCATGTTTAATTTTATGAAAATATCACATTTTATTGAAAAATATTATATGTGGTTTTACTTATTAATTGTGTAAAAACTGAAGTACGAAAAATATTATGTAAATATTCGCTACTTGTTCTGTGATGGAATCGTCATTAAAATAATTAACAGTACATTTATTTATGCGAAATATTAAATATAGCGTGTAAGAAATTAATACAGAGGGTAACATTTTAAAATAACTTATTTTTATAAAATATATCCCGACAAAGTTAGAATGGAGAATATAAGAGAAAGTAGGTTGTATGTGACAGAAATTCTTTATAAGAATATTATATTGTCGTTTCTGTAACAGAATTATTTGCAAAATATAGAGTGCGAGGTACATGAAGAATATCTCTTAAATAGATATTTCTTTGAAAAGTGGATTTAAATATTTTGCAATACAGAAGACGTTATTTTTTTTACACATTGTTAGGGGTAGAAGTAACCACAAATCGTGATAATTAAATAAATATGGCTACACTTCAATAGAAAGGATAGTCGAAGGTGTAGGAAAAAATAATAATGTCCTTTAAATGAGTGTATAATACATGGAGATAAAATATGAATATTATATAGCATGAAGTCTATTCTGTTTGATTACTCAGTGATGGTATAAATTGGTTTCAGAGTAATTTGGAAACAGGAACATTTTTCGTAACAGATAGGCTTACGTAAAGAATACAGAGGAACCAGGTCAGGCAAACACGTCGTGATATCATTATAATAATTTCGTTCAAAGAAAGAGGAACTTTGTTACTTGAAATATCCATATTACAAAATAACAGACAAATCCTAACTGATTAAGATTATCTTCTGTTTTCCTTCAATTGCCTAAGGTTAAGTAGACTAGAAATATTGTAACCTGGAGAAGAATGACGAAATATGAGTATTCGAAAATACGTCGATTGTATGAAGCAAAATATCACAATATATGGAGGCATCGTAAAGCAAATTATTATTTGGCACTCTATTTTTCTCATAATTAAAATGTAATCCAAACAGCAAGTTCAGAGTATCAAAAAATATTTAGGTACCGGTATACCTAAGGTTTGAAGTACACACTATTCTTTCAGAATATTGAAATAATGAAGATTATATATTTTCACTTGAAGTGTTGACATCGAATTGATGAAATATTACCCACAAATGAATGAATGAATGAATGAATGAATAAATAAAAAACAGGTAAATAAATAAATAAGATGTATTTGCCAAATATGTTTATAATACATCTAACAATTGTGTTTTCCCAATTTGGAAGTATATATTTTGTGGTTGTGTGAAGAATGAAGGACTAAAATAGAAAAGAAAAGTTGTTTTATATCGTATATGGTGAATCGTAACCATTATTACAGCTCATTAAACTTTATAAAACACTAAAAATTAATATTCTGTCCCTGTATTCTGAGTCGTTTAAAGTTATCATTGCAGTGCGAGGCGTAAAAAATTAATTAATTAACTCACACGTACATAGTTTTATACACGAAATGAAAGGATTAGCGTAGATGGACAAACTGTGTTTGAACGATTTCAATAGAAACTAGGCGAATAATTTACACTGATCAAGAACGTTGAAAACATAACATGGATAGACGCTGTTCACGTTTTAGCAACGAAATAATAGATTATTAAGAATTATTACGCTTCCATGTCTGTAAGTTCGCGTTCATTCAACAAGTAACGGTATTTGATTTCAACTTGGAAGCCTATTTCGATGACAGTGAAATTCAATTCATCGGTAACCTCGGGAAGATTATTGTCGATAACTGGACCACAGACAACTTTTGTATTTCTCTGATGATTGGGCACTGCCATCAGGTCAAGTAACTGAGTGAAGTTTGACATTTCCATAATGCTTCTTGTTGAGACGTACTGACTACTTGTTCTTTTCATTAAAACGAAATATCGCTTTAGGGCTTTCTTGAAGGGAACTCTATTGGACAAATTATTTAGCTGAACGTTCTCGGATGTTTGAGTGATTAGGCCTAAAATAATTTTCACACCGTTTCCGGACTTCTGTTGAGGATCTGGTACGTGTGAGTATGTGAAGTCTTTAAGGTGTACTTTAACACTAGTTAGCTTGACTTCGTTGTAGTCAAGAGCAATTCTTAGGAATTCGTCTGAAAGCTTCCAGTAACTTGCCGCGTCGAACCACTTTCCACACAAATCGAAACGTCCCATGCCGTAATTATAGGTGTAGAGAACGTCTTCTTTTACAGAATCGACATAAGATTTTCGAGTGCTTGGGAGCGGGTCGTTCTTATGTGCAGAGGATCTAACGTGATGCATTTTATATGCGTGATTTTGTAAAACTATGACAATTGACAGGAAGGATATGAAGTATGGTTTCATAATAGACAATTGAAGTTATTCGATGGCTTTATTATGCTACAGAAAAGAATATTTGTTATATTTATTCGGTTAGTTGAATTATAAATTTTAATGTAAGATGATTTCCCTATATATACTGTTATATTTAATTAATTTCTTTGTGTTACAAGAGAACAAATGCCCCAAGTATAACACCTTCTTCTTATATAAAAGATATGTGGAAGATTTTCTCGTCTCACAAAATTTTTGTTTCATATATACTCTATCAATGTTTAATCAAGCTGTAATATGCATAACGTATGTGATTAAACCTGTATATTTGAAAATTCACGATTTTCACTAAATAATTATAGTACACACTATTCATGTAAGTTATTGAAATAAAGAAGATAAAATATTTCATTCCAAGAGCTGACATCGAATTCATTAAATATTCGAGACATAGATATTCATTTTGACGAGAGTTGAATGAATTTGTTTGTATGATACAGTGCTTTCGCAGAGGAAGCTTCCTCCATGTTTAATTTTATGAAAATATCACATTTTATTGAAAAATATTATATGTGGTTTTACTTATTAATTGTGTAAAAACTGAAGTACGAAAAATATTATGTAAATATTCGCTACTTGTTCTGTGATGGAATCGTCATTAAAATAATTAACAGTACATTTATTTATGCGAAATATTAAATATAGCGTGTAAGAAATTAATACAGAGGGTAACATTTTAAAATAACTTATTTTTATAAAATATATCCCGACAAAGTTAGAATGGAGAATATAAGAGAAAGTAGGTTGTATGTGACAGAAATTCTTTATAAGAATATTATATTGTCGTTTCTGTAACAGAATTATTTGCAAAATATAGAGTGCGAGGTACATGAAGAATATCTCTTAAATAGATATTTCTTTGAAAAGTGGATTTAAATATTTTGCAATACAGAAGACGTTATTTTTTTTACACATTGTTAGGGGTAGAAGTAACCACAAATCGTGATAATTAAATAAATATGGCTACACTTCAATAGAAAGGATAGTCGAAGGTGTAGGAAAAAATAATAATGTCCTTTAAATGAGTGTACAATACATGGAGATAAAATATGAATATTATATAGCATGAAGTCTATTCTGTTTGATTACTCAGTGATGGTATAAATTGGTTTCAGAGTAATTTGGAAACAGGAACATTTTTCGTAACAGATAGGCTTACGTAAAGAATACAGAGGAACCAGGTCAGGCAAACACGTCGTGATATCATTATAATAATTTCGTTCAAAGAAAGAGGAACTTTGTTACTTGAAATATCCATATTACAAAATAACAGACAAATCCTAACTGATTAAGATTATCTTCTGTTTTCCTTCAATTGCCTAAGGTTAAGTAGACTAGAAATATTGTAACCTGGAGAAGAATGACGAAATATGAGTATTCGAAAATACGTCGATTGTATGAAGCAAAATATCACAATATATGGAGGCATCGTAAAGCAAATTATTATTTGGCACTCTATTTTTCTCATAATTAAAATGTAATCCAAACAGCAAGTTCAGAGTATCAAAAAATATTTAGGTACCGGTATACCTAAGGTTTGAAGTACACACTATTCTTTCAGAATATTGAAATAATGAAGATTATATATTTTCACTTGAAGTGTTGACATCGAATTGATGAAATATTACCCACAAATGAATGAATGAATGAATGAATAAATAAAAAACAGGTAAATAAATAAATAAGATGTATTTGCCAAATATGTTTATAATACATCTAACAATTGTGTTTTCCCAATTTGGAAGTATATATTTTGTGGTTGTGTGAAGAATGAAGGACTAAAATAGAAAAGAAAAGTTGTTTTATATCGTATATGGTGAATCGTAACCATTATTACAGCTCATTAAACTTTATAAAACACTAAAAATTAATATTCTGTCCCTGTATTCTGAGTCGTTTAAAGTTATCATTGCAGTGCGAGGCGTAAAAAATTAATTAATTAACTCACACGTACATAGTTTTATACACGAAATGAAAGGATTAGCGTAGATGGACAAACTGTGTTTGAACGATTTCAATAGAAACTAGGCGAATAATTTACACTGATCAAGAACGTTGAAAACATAACATGGATAGACGCTGTTCACGTTTTAGCAACGAAATAATAGATTATTAAGAATTATTACGCTTCCATGTCTGTAAGTTCGCGTTCATTCAACAAGTAACGGTATTTGATTTCAACTTGGAAGCCTATTTCGATGACAGTGAAATTCAATTCATCGGTAACCTCGGGAAGATTATTGTCGATAACTGGACCACAGACAACTTTTGTATTTCTCTGATGATTGGGCACTGCCATCAGGTCAAGTAACTGAGTGAAGTTTGACATTTCCATAATGCTTCTTGTTGAGACGTACTGACTACTTGTTCTTTTCATTAAAACGAAATATCGCTTTAAGGCTTTCTTGAAGGGAACTCTATTGGACAAATTATTTAGCTGAACGTTCTCGGATGTTTGAGTGATTAGGCCTAAAATAATTTTCACACCGTTTCCGGACTTCTGTTGAGGATCTGGTACGTGTGAGTATGTGAAGTCTTTAAGGTGTACTTTAACACTAGTTAGCTTGACTTCGTTGTAGTCAAGAGCAATTCTTAGGAATTCGTCTGAAAGCTTCCAGTAACTTGCCGCGTCGAACCACTTTCCACACAAATCGAAACGTCCCATGCCGTAATTATAGGTGTAGAGAACGTCTTCTTTTACAGAATCGACATAAGATTTTCGAGTGCTTGGGAGCGGGTCGTTCTTATGTGCAGAGGATCTAACGTGATGCATTTTATATGCGTGATTTTGTAAAACTATGACAATTGACAGGAAGGATATGAAGTATGGTTTCATAATAGACAATTGAAGTTATTCGATGGCTTTATTATGCTACAGAAAAGAATATTTGTTATATTTATTCGGTTAGTTGAATTATAAATTTTAATGTAAGATGATTTCCCTATATATACTGTTATATTTAATTAATTTCTTTGTGTTACAAGAGAACAAATGCCCCAAGTATAACACCTTCTTCTTATATAAAAGATATGTGGAAGATTTTCTCGTCTCACAAAATTTTTGTTTCATATATACTCTATCAATGTTTAATCAAGCTGTAATATGCATAACGTATGTGATTAAACCTGTATATTTGAAAATTCACGATTTTCACTAAATAATTATAGTACACACTATTCATGTAAGTTATTGAAATAAAGAAGATAAAATATTTCATTCCAAGAGCTGACATCGAATTCATTAAATATTCGAGACATAGATATTCATTTTGACGAGAGTTGAATGAATTTGTTTGTATGATACAGTGCTTTCGCAGAGGAAGCTTCCTCCATGTTTAATTTTATGAAAATATCACATTTTATTGAAAAATATTATATGTGGTTTTACTTATTAATTGTGTAAAAACTGAAGTACGAAAAATATTATGTAAATATTCGCTACTTGTTCTGTGATGGAATCGTCATTAAAATAATTAACAGTACATTTATTTATGCGAAATATTAAATATAGCGTGTAAGAAATTAATACAGAGGGTAACATTTTAAAATAACTTATTTTTATAAAATATATCCCGACAAAGTTAGAATGGAGAATATAAGAGAAAGTAGGTTGTATGTGACAGAAATTCTTTATAAGAATATTATATTGTCGTTTCTGTAACAGAATTATTTGCAAAATATAGAGTGCGAGGTACATGAAGAATATCTCTTAAATAGATATTTCTTTGAAAAGTGGATTTAAATATTTTGCAATACAGAAGACGTTATTTTTTTTACACATTGTTAGGGGTAGAAGTAACCACAAATCGTGATAATTAAATAAATATGGCTACACTTCAATAGAAAGGATAGTCGAAGGTGTAGGAAAAAATAATAATGTCCTTTAAATGAGTGTACAATACATGGAGATAAAATATGAATATTATATAGCATGAAGTCTATTCTGTTTGATTACTCAGTGATGGTATAAATTGGTTTCAGAGTAATTTGGAAACAGGAACATTTTTCGTAACAGATAGGCTTACGTAAAGAATACAGAGGAACCAGGTCAGGCAAACACGTCGTGATATCATTATAATAATTTCGTTCAAAGAAAGAGGAACTTTGTTACTTGAAATATCCATATTACAAAATAACAGACAAATCCTAACTGATTAAGATTATCTTCTATTTTCCTTCAATTGCCTAAGGTTAAGTAGACTAGAAATATTGTAACCTGGAGAAGAATGACGAAATATGAGTATTCGAAAATACGTCGATTGTATGAAGCAAAATATCACAATATATGGAGGCACCGTAAAGCAAATTATTATTTGGCACTCTATTTTTCTCATAATTAAAATGTAATCCAAACAGCAAGTTCAGAGTATCAAAAAATATTTAGATACCGGTATACCTAATGTTTGAAGTACACACTAGTCTTTCAGAATATTGAAATAATGAAGATTATATATTTTCACTTGAAGTGTTGACATCGAATTGATGAAATATTACCCACAAATGAATGAATGAATGAATGAATGAATAAATAAGAAACAGGGAAATAAATAAATAAGATGTATTTGCCAAATATGTTTATAATACATCTAACAATTGTGTTTTCCCAATTTGGAAGTATATATTTTGTGGTTGTGTGAAGAATGAAGGACTAAAATAGAAAAGAAAAGTTGTTTTATATCGTATATGGTGAATCGTAACCATTATTACAGCTCATTAATCTTTATAAAACGCTAAAAATTAATATTCTGTCCCTGTATTCTGAGTCGTTTAAAGTTATCATTGCAGTGCGAGGCGTAAAAAATTAATTAACTCACACTTACATAATTTTATACACGAAATGAAAGGATTAGCGTAGATGGACAAACTGTGTTTGAACGATTTCAATAGAAACTAGGCGAATAATTTACACTGATCAAGAACGTTGAAAACATAACATGGATAGACGCTGTTCACGTTTTGGCAACGAAATAATAGATTATTAAGAATTATTACGCTTCCATGTCTGTAAGTTCGCGTTCATTCAACAAGTAACGGTATTTGATTTCAACTTGGAAGCCTATTTCGATGACAGTGAAATTCAATTCATCGGTAACCTCGGGAAGATTATTGTCGATAACTGGACCACAGACAACTTTTGTATTTCTCTGATGATTGGGCACTGCCATCAGGTCAAGTAACTGAGTGAAGTTTGACATTTCCATAATGCTTCTTGTTGAGACGTACTGACTACTTGTTCTTTTCATTAAAACGAAATATCGCTTTAAGGCTTTCTTGAAGGGAACTCTATTGGACAAATTATTTAGCTGAACGTTCTCGGATGTTTGAGTGATTAGGCCTAAAATAATTTTCACACCGTTTCCGGACTTCTGTTGAGGATCTGGTACGTGTGAGTATGTGAAGTCTTTAAGGTGTACTTTAACACTAGTTAGCTTGACTTCGTTGTAGTCAAGAGCAATTCTTAGGAATTCGTCTGAGAGCTTCCAGTAACTTGCCGCGTCGAACCACTTTCCACACAAATCGAAACGTCCCATGCCGTAATTATAGGTGTAGAGAACGTCTTCTTTTACAGAATCGACATAAGATTTTCGAGTGCTTGGGAGCGGGTCGTTCTTATGTGCAGAGGATCTAACGTGATGCATTTTATATGCGTGATTTTGTAAAACTATGACAATTGACAGGAAGGATATGAAGTATGGTTTCATAATAGACAATTGAAGTTATTCGATGGCTTTATTATGCTACAGAAAAGAATATTTGTTATATTTATTCGGTTAGTTGAATTATAAATTTTAATGTAAGATGATTTCCCTATATATACTGTTATATTTAATTAATTTCTTTGTGTTACAAGAGAACAAATGCCCCAAGTATAACACCTTCTTCTTATATAAAAGATATGTGGAAGATTTTCTCGTCTCACAAAATTTTTGTTTCATATATACTCTATCAATGTTTAATCAAGCTGTAATATGCATAACGTATGTGATTAAACCTGTATATTTGAAAATTCACGATTTTCACTAAATAATTATAGTACACACTATTCATGTAAGTTATTGAAATAAAGAAGATAAAATATTTCATTCCAAGAGCTGACATCGAATTCATTAAATATTCGAGACATAGATATTCATTTTGACGAGAGTTGAATGAATTTGTTTGTATGATACAGTGCTTTCGCAGAGGAAGCTTCCTCCATGTTTAATTTTATGAAAATATCACATTTTATTGAAAAATATTATATGTGGTTTTACTTATTAATTGTGTAAAAACTGAAGTACGAAAAATATTATGTAAATATTCGCTACTTGTTCTGTGATGGAATCGTCATTAAAATAATTAACAGTACATTTATTTATGCGAAATATTAAATATAGCGTGTAAGAAATTAATACAGAGGGTAACATTTTAAAATAACTTATTTTTATAAAATATATCCCGACAAAGTTAGAATGGAGAATATAAGAGAAAGTAGGTTGTATGTGACAGAAATTCTTTATAAGAATATTATATTGTCGTTTCTGTAACAGAATTATTTGCAAAATATAGAGTGCGAGGTACATGAAGAATATCTCTTAAATAGATATTTCTTTGAAAAGTGGATTTAAATATTTTGCAATACAGAAGACGTTATTTTTTTTACACATTGTTAGGGGTAGAAGTAACCACAAATCGTGATAATTAAATAAATATGGCTACACTTCAATAGAAAGGATAGTCGAAGGTGTAGGAAAAAATAATAATGTCCTTTAAATGAGTGTATAATACATGGAGATAAAATATGAATATTATATAGCATGAAGTCTATTCTGTTTGATTACTCAGTGATGGTATAAATTGGTTTCAGAGTAATTTGGAAACAGGAACATTTTTCGTAACAGATAGGCTTACGTAAAGAATACAGAGGAACCAGGTCAGGCAAACACGTCGTGATATCATTATAATAATTTCGTTCAAAGAAAGAGGAACTTTGTTACTTGAAATATCCATATTACAAAATAACAGACAAATCCTAACTGATTAAGATTATCTTCTGTTTTCCTTCAATTGCCTAAGGTTAAGTAGACTAGAAATATTGTAACCTGGAAAAGAATGACGAAATATGAGTATTCGAAAATACGTCGATTGTATGAAGAAAAATATCACAATATATGGAGGCATCGTAAAGCAAATTATTATTTGGCACTCTATTTTTCTCGTAATTAAAATGTAATCCAAACAGCAAGTTCAGAGTATCAAAAAATATTTAGGTACCGGTATACCTAATGTTTGAAGTACACACTATTCTTTCAGAATATTGAAATAATGAAGATTATATATTTTCACTTGAAGTGTTGACATCGAATTGATGAAATATTACCCACAAATGAATGAATGAATGAATGAATGAATAAATAAAAAACAGGTAAATAAATAAATAAGATGTATTTGCCAAATATGTTTATAATACATCTAACAATTGTGTTTTCCCAATTTGGAAGTATATATTTTGTGGTTGTGTGAAGAATGAAGGACTAAAATAGAAAAGAAAAGTTGTTTTATATCGTATATGGTGAATCGTAACCATTATTACAGCTCATTAATCTTTATAAAACACTAAAAATTAATATTCTGTCCCTGTATTCTGAGTCGTTTAAAGTTATCATTGCAGTGCGAGGCGTAAAAAATTAATTAACTCACACTTACATAATTTTATACACGAAATGAAAGGATTAGCGTAGATGGACAAACTGTGTTTGAACGATTTCAATAGAAACTAGGCGAATAATTTACACTGATCAAGAACGTTGAAAACATAACATGGATAGACGCTGTTCACGTTTTAGCAACGAAATAATAGATTATTAAGAATTATTACGCTTCCATGTCTGTAAGTTCGCGTTCATTCAACAAGTAACGGTATTTGATTTCAACTTGGAAGCCTATTTCGATGACAGTGAAATTCAATTCATCGGTAACCTCGGGAAGATTATTGTCGATAACTGGACCACAGACAACTTTTGTATTTCTCTGATGATTGGGCACTGCCATCAGGTCAAGTAACTGAGTGAAGTTTGACATTTCCATAATGCTTCTTGTTGAGACGTACTGACTACTTGTTCTTTTCATTAAAACGAAATATCGCTTTAAGGCTTTCTTGAAGGGAACTCTATTGGACAAATTATTTAGCTGAACGTTCTCGGATGTTTGAGTGATTAGGCCTAAAATAATTTTCACACCGTTTCCGGACTTCTGTTGAGGATCTGGTACGTGTGAGTATGTGAAGTCTTTAAGGTGTACTTTAACACTAGTTAGCTTGACTTCGTTGTAGTCAAGAGCAATTCTTAGGAATTCGTCTGAAAGCTTCCAGTAACTTGCCGCGTCGAACCACTTTCCACACAAATCGAAACGTCCCATGCCGTAATTATAGGTGTAGAGAACGTCTTCTTTTACAGAATCGACATAAGATTTTCGAGTGCTTGGGAGCGGGTCGTTCTTATGTGCAGAGGATCTAACGTGATGCATTTTATATGCGTGATTTTGTAAAACTATGACAATTGACAGGAAGGATATGAAGTATGGTTTCATAATAGACAATTGAAGTTATTCGATGGCTTTATTATGCTACAGAAAAGAATATTTGTTATATTTATTCGGTTAGTTGAATTATAAATTTTAATGTAAGATGATTTCCCTATATATACTGTTATATTTAATTAATTTCTTTGTGTTACAAGAGAACAAATGCCCCAAGTATAACACCTTCTTCTTATATAAAAGATATGTGGAAGATTTTCTCGTCTCACAAAATTTTTGTTTCATATATACTCTATCAATGTTTAATCAAGCTGTAATATGCATAACGTATGTGATTAAACCTGTATATTTGAAAATTCACGATTTTCACTAAATAATTATAGTACACACTATTCATGTAAGTTATTGAAATAAAGAAGATAAAATATTTCATTCCAAGAGCTGACATCGAATTCATTAAATATTCGAGACATAGATATTCATTTTGACGAGAGTTGAATGAATTTGTTTGTATGATACAGTGCTTTCGCAGAGGAAGCTTCCTCCATGTTTAATTTTATGAAAATATCACATTTTATTGAAAAATATTATATGTGGTTTTACTTATTAATTGTGTAAAAACTGAAGTACGAAAAATATTATGTAAATATTCGCTACTTGTTCTGTGATGGAATCGTCATTAAAATAATTAACAGTACATTTATTTATGCGAAATATTAAATATAGCGTGTAAGAAATTAATACAGAGGGTAACATTTTAAAATAACTTATTTTTATAAAATATATCCCGACAAAGTTAGAATGGAGAATATAAGAGAAAGTAGGTTGTATGTGACAGAAATTCTTTATAAGAATATTATATTGTCGTTTCTGTAACAGAATTATTTGCAAAATATAGAGTGCGAGGTACATGAAGAATATCTCTTAAATAGATATTTCTTTGAAAAGTGGATTTAAATATTTTGCAATACAGAAGACGTTATTTTTTTTACACATTGTTAGGGGTAGAAGTAACCACAAATCGTGATAATTAAATAAATATGGCTACACTTCAATAGAAAGGATAGTCGAAGGTGTAGGAAAAAATAATAATGTCCTTTAAATGAGTGTATAATACATGGAGATAAAATATGAATATTATATAGCATGAAGTCTATTCTGTTTGATTACTCAGTGATGGTATAAATTGGTTTCAGAGTAATTTGGAAACAGGAACATTTTTCGTAACAGATAGGCTTACGTAAAGAATACAGAGGAACCAGGTCAGGCAAACACGTCGTGATATCATTATAATAATTTCGTTCAAAGAAAGAGGAACTTTGTTACTTGAAATATCCATATTACAAAATAACAGACAAATCCTAACTGATTAAGATTATCTTCTGTTTTCCTTCAATTGCCTAAGGTTAAGTAGACTAGAAATATTGTAACCTGGAAAAGAATGACGAAATATGAGTATTCGAAAATACGTCGATTGTATGAAGAAAAATATCACAATATATGGAGGCATCGTAAAGCAAATTATTATTTGGCACTCTATTTTTCTCGTAATTAAAATGTAATCCAAACAGCAAGTTCAGAGTATCAAAAAATATTTAGGTACCGGTATACCTAATGTTTGAAGTACACACTATTCTTTCAGAATATTGAAATAATGAAGATTATATATTTTCACTTGAAGTGTTGACATCGAATTGATGAAATATTACCCACAAATGAATGAATGAATGAATGAATGAATAAATAAAAAACAGGTAAATAAATAAATAAGATGTATTTGCCAAATATGTTTATAATACATCTAACAATTGTGTTTTCCCAATTTGGAAGTATATATTTTGTGGTTGTGTGAAGAATGAAGGACTAAAATAGAAAAGAAAAGTTGTTTTATATCGTATATGGTGAATCGTAACCATTATTACAGCTCATTAATCTTTATAAAACACTAAAAATTAATATTCTGTCCCTGTATTCTGAGTCGTTTAAAGTTATCATTGCAGTGCGAGGCGTAAAAAATTAATTAACTCACACTTACATAATTTTATACACGAAATGAAAGGATTAGCGTAGATGGACAAACTGTGTTTGAACGATTTCAATAGAAACTAGGCGAATAATTTACACTGATCAAGAACGTTGAAAACATAACATGGATAGACGCTGTTCACGTTTTAGCAACGAAATAATAGATTATTAAGAATTATTACGCTTCCATGTCTGTAAGTTCGCGTTCATTCAACAAGTAACGGTATTTGATTTCAACTTGGAAGCCTATTTCGATGACAGTGAAATTCAATTCATCGGTAACCTCGGGAAGATTATTGTCGATAACTGGACCACAGACAACTTTTGTATTTCTCTGATGATTGGGCACTGCCATCAGGTCAAGTAACTGAGTGAAGTTTGACATTTCCATAATGCTTCTTGTTGAGACGTACTGACTACTTGTTCTTTTCATTAAAACGAAATATCGCTTTAAGGCTTTCTTGAAGGGAACTCTATTGGACAAATTATTTAGCTGAACGTTCTCGGATGTTTGAGTGATTAGGCCTAAAATAATTTTCACACCGTTTCCGGACTTCTGTTGAGGATCTGGTACGTGTGAGTATGTGAAGTCTTTAAGGTGTACTTTAACACTAGTTAGCTTGACTTCGTTGTAGTCAAGAGCAATTCTTAGGAATTCGTCTGAAAGCTTCCAGTAACTTGCCGCGTCGAACCACTTTCCACACAAATCGAAACGTCCCATGCCGTAATTATAGGTGTAGAGAACGTCTTCTTTTACAGAATCGACATAAGATTTTCGAGTGCTTGGGAGCGGGTCGTTCTTATGTGCAGAGGATCTAACGTGATGCATTTTATATGCGTGATTTTGTAAAACTATGACAATTGACAGGAAGGATATGAAGTATGGTTTCATAATAGACAATTGAAGTTATTCGATGGCTTTATTATGCTACAGAAAAGAATATTTGTTATATTTATTCGGTTAGTTGAATTATAAATTTTAATGTAAGATGATTTCCCTATATATACTGTTATATTTAATTAATTTCTTTGTGTTACAAGAGAACAAATGCCCCAAGTATAACACCTTCTTCTTATATAAAAGATATGTGGAAGATTTTCTCGTCTCACAAAATTTTTGTTTCATATATACTCTATCAATGTTTAATCAAGCTGTAATATGCATAACGTATGTGATTAAACCTGTATATTTGAAAATTCACGATTTTCACTAAATAATTATAGTACACACTATTCATGTAAGTTATTGAAATAAAGAAGATAAAATATTTCATTCCAAGAGCTGACATCGAATTCATTAAATATTCGAGACATAGATATTCATTTTGACGAGAGTTGAATGAATTTGTTTGTATGATACAGTGCTTTCGCAGAGGAAGCTTCCTCCATGTTTAATTTTATGAAAATATCACATTTTATTGAAAAATATTATATGTGGTTTTACTTATTAATTGTGTAAAAACTGAAGTACGAAAAATATTATGTAAATATTCGCTACTTGTTCTGTGATGGAATCGTCATTAAAATAATTAACAGTACATTTATTTATGCGAAATATTAAATATAGCGTGTAAGAAATTAATACAGAGGGTAACATTTTAAAATAACTTATTTTTATAAAATATATCCCGACAAAGTTAGAATGGAGAATATAAGAGAAAGTAGGTTGTATGTGACAGAAATTCTTTATAAGAATATTATATTGTCGTTTCTGTAACAGAATTATTTGCAAAATATAGAGTGCGAGGTACATGAAGAATATCTCTTAAATAGATATTTCTTTGAAAAGTGGATTTAAATATTTTGCAATACAGAAGACGTTATTTTTTTTACACATTGTTAGGGGTAGAAGTAACCACAAATCGTGATAATTAAATAAATATGGCTACACTTCAATAGAAAGGATAGTCGAAGGTGTAGGAAAAAATAATAATGTCCTTTAAATGAGTGTACAATACATGGAGATAAAATATGAATATTATATAGCATGAAGTCTATTCTGTTTGATTACTCAGTGATGGTATAAATTGGTTTCAGAGTAATTTGGAAACAGGAACATTTTTCGTAACAGATAGGCTTACGTAAAGAATACAGAGGAACCAGGTCAGGCAAACACGTCGTGATATCATTATAATAATTTCGTTCAAAGAAAGAGGAACTTTGTTACTTGAAATATCCATATTACAAAATAACAGACAAATCCTAACTGATTAAGATTATCTTCTGTTTTCCTTCAATTGCCTAAGGTTAAGTAGACTAGAAATATTGTAACCTGGAGAAGAATGACGAAATATGAGTATTCGAAAATACGTCGATTGTCTGAAGAAAAATATCACAATATATGGAGGCATCGTAAAGCAAATTATTATTTGGCACTCTATTTTTCTCGTAATTAAAATGTAATCCAAACAGCAAGTTCAGAGTATCAAAAAATATTTAGGTACCGGTATACCTAATGTTTGAAGTACACACTATTCTTTCAGAATATTGAAATAATGAAGATTATATATTTTCACTTGAAGTGTTGACATCGAATTGATGAAATATTACCCACAAATGAATGAATGAATGAATAAATAAAAAACAGGTAAATAAATAAATAAGATGTATTTGCCAAATATGTTTATAATACATCTAACAATTGTGTTTTCCCAATTTGGAAGTATATATTTTGTGGTTGTGTGAAGAATGAAGGACTAAAATAGAAAAGAAAAGTTGTTTTATATCGTATATGGTGAATCGTAACCATTATTACAGCTCATTAATCTTTATAAAACACTAAAAATTAATATTCTGTCCCTGTATTCTGAGTCGTTTAAAGTTATCATTGCAGTGCGAGGCGTAAAAAATTAATTAACTCACACTTACATAATTTTATACACGAAATGAAAGGATTAGCGTAGATGGACAAACTGTGTTTGAACGATTTCAATAGAAACTAGGCGAATAATTTACACTGATCAAGAACGTTGAAAACATAACATGGATAGACGCTGTTCACGTTTTAGCAACGAAATAATAGATTATTAAGAATTATTACGCTTCCATGTCTGTAAGTTCGCGTTCATTCAACAAGTAACGGTATTTGATTTCAACTTGGAAGCCTATTTCGATGACAGTGAAATTCAATTCATCGGTAACCTCGGGAAGATTATTGTCGATAACTGGACCACAGACAACTTTTGTATTTCTCTGATGATTGGGCACTGCCATCAGGTCAAGTAACTGAGTGAAGTTTGACATTTCCATAATGCTTCTTGTTGAGACGTACTGACTACTTGTTCTTTTCATTAAAACGAAATATCGCTTTAAGGCTTTCTTGAAGGGAACTCTATTGGACAAATTATTTAGCTGAACGTTCTCGGATGTTTGAGTGATTAGGCCTAAAATAATTTTCACACCGTTTCCGGACTTCTGTTGAGGATCTGGTACGTGTGAGTATGTGAAGTCTTTAAGGTGTACTTTAACACTAGTTAGCTTGACTTCGTTGTAGTCAAGAGCAATTCTTAGGAATTCGTCTGAAAGCTTCCAGTAACTTGCCGCGTCGAACCACTTTCCACACAAATCGAAACGTCCCATGCCGTAATTATAGGTGTAGAGAACGTCTTCTTTTACAGAATCGACATAAGATTTTCGAGTGCTTGGGAGCGGGTCGTTCTTATGTGCAGAGGATCTAACGTGATGCATTTTATATGCGTGATTTTGTAAAACTATGACAATTGACAGGAAGGATATGAAGTATGGTTTCATAATAGACAATTGAAGTTATTCGATGGCTTTATTATGCTACAGAAAAGAATATTTGTTATATTTATTCGGTTAGTTGAATTATAAATTTTAATGTAAGATGATTTCCCTATATATACTGTTATATTTAATTAATTTCTTTGTGTTACAAGAGAACAAATGCCCCAAGTATAACACCTTCTTCTTATATAAAAGATATGTGGAAGATTTTCTCGTCTCACAAAATTTTTGTTTCATATATACTCTATCAATGTTTAATCAAGCTGTAATATGCATAACGTATGTGATTAAACCTGTATATTTGAAAATTCACGATTTTCACTAAATAATTATAGTACACACTATTCATGTAAGTTATTGAAATAAAGAAGATAAAATATTTCATTCCAAGAGCTGACATCGAATTCATTAAATATTCGAGACATAGATATTCATTTTGACGAGAGTTGAATGAATTTGTTTGTATGATACAGTGCTTTCGCAGAGGAAGCTTCCTCCATGTTTAATTTTATGAAAATATCACATTTTATTGAAAAATATTATATGTGGTTTTACTTATTAATTGTGTAAAAACTGAAGTACGAAAAATATTATGTAAATATTCGCTACTTGTTCTGTGATGGAATCGTCATTAAAATAATTAACAGTACATTTATTTATGCGAAATATTAAATATAGCGTGTAAGAAATTAATACAGAGGGTAACATTTTAAAATAACTTATTTTTATAAAATATATCCCGACAAAGTTAGAATGGAGAATATAAGAGAAAGTAGGTTGTATGTGACAGAAATTCTTTATAAGAATATTATATTGTCGTTTCTGTAACAGAATTATTTGCAAAATATAGAGTGCGAGGTACATGAAGAATATCTCTTAAATAGATATTTCTTTGAAAAGTGGATTTAAATATTTTGCAATACAGAAGACGTTATTTTTTTTACACATTGTTAGGGGTAGAAGTAACCACAAATCGTGATAATTAAATAAATATGGCTACACTTCAATAGAAAGGATAGTCGAAGGTGTAGGAAAAAATAATAATGTCCTTTAAATGAGTGTACAATACATGGAGATAAAATATGAATATTATATAGCATGAAGTCTATTCTGTTTGATTACTCAGTGATGGTATAAATTGGTTTCAGAGTAATTTGGAAACAGGAACATTTTTCGTAACAGATAGGCTTACGTAAAGAATACAGAGGAACCAGGTCAGGCAAACACGTCGTGATATCATTATAATAATTTCGTTCAAAGAAAGAGGAACTTTGTTACTTGAAATATCCATATTACAAAATAACAGACAAATCCTAACTGATTAAGATTATCTTCTGTTTTCCTTCAATTGCCTAAGGTTAAGTAGACTAGAAATATTGTAACCTGGAAAAGAATGACGAAATATGAGTATTCGAAAATACGTCGATTGTCTGAAGAAAAATATCACAATATATGGAGGCATCGTAAAGCAAATTATTATTTGGCACTCTATTTTTCTCGTAATTAAAATGTAATCCAAACAGCAAGTTCAGAGTATCAAAAAATATTTAGGTACCGGTATACCTAATGTTTGAAGTACACACTATTCTTTCAGAATATTGAAATAATGAAGATTATATATTTTCACTTGAAGTGTTGACATCGAATTGATGAAATATTACCCACAAATGAATGAATGAATGAATAAATAAAAAACAGGTAAATAAATAAATAAGATGTATTTGCCAAATATGTTTATAATACATCTAACAATTGTGTTTTCCCAATTTGGAAGTATATATTTTGTGGTTGTGTGAAGAATGAAGGACTAAAATAGAAAAGAAAAGTTGTTTTATATCGTATATGGTGAATCGTAACCATTATTACAGCTCATTAAACTTTATAAAACACTAAAAATTAATATTCTGTCCCTGTATTCTGAGTCGTTTAAAGTTATCATTGCAGTGCGAGGCGTAAAAAATTAATTAATTAACTCACACGTACATAGTTTTATACACGAAATGAAAGGATTAGCGTAGATGGACAAACTGTGTTTGAACGATTTCAATAGAAACTAGGCGAATAATTTACACTGATCAAGAACGTTGAAAACATAACATGGATAGACGCTGTTCACGTTTTAGCAACGAAATAATAGATTATTAAGAATTATTACGCTTCCATGTCTGTAAGTTCGCGTTCATTCAACAAGTAACGGTATTTGATTTCAACTTGGAAGCCTATTTCGATGACAGTGAAATTCAATTCATCGGTAACCTCGGGAAGATTATTGTCGATAACTGGACCACAGACAACTTTTGTATTTCTCTGATGATTGGGCACTGCCATCAGGTCAAGTAACTGAGTGAAGTTTGACATTTCCATAATGCTTCTTGTTGAGACGTACTGACTACTTGTTCTTTTCATTAAAACGAAATATCGCTTTAAGGCTTTCTTGAAGGGAACTCTATTGGACAAATTATTTAGCTGAACGTTCTCGGATGTTTGAGTGATTAGGCCTAAAATAATTTTCACACCGTTTCCGGACTTCTGTTGAGGATCTGGTACGTGTGAGTATGTGAAGTCTTTAAGGTGTACTTTAACACTAGTTAGCTTGACTTCGTTGTAGTCAAGAGCAATTCTTAGGAATTCGTCTGAAAGCTTCCAGTAACTTGCCGCGTCGAACCACTTTCCACACAAATCGAAACGTCCCATGCCGTAATTATAGGTGTAGAGAACGTCTTCTTTTACAGAATCGACATAAGATTTTCGAGTGCTTGGGAGCGGGTCGTTCTTATGTGCAGAGGATCTAACGTGATGCATTTTATATGCGTGATTTTGTAAAACTATGACAATTGACAGGAAGGATATGAAGTATGGTTTCATAATAGACAATTGAAGTTATTCGATGGCTTTATTATGCTACAGAAAAGAATATTTGTTATATTTATTCGGTTAGTTGAATTATAAATTTTAATGTAAGATGATTTCCCTATATATACTGTTATATTTAATTAATTTCTTTGTGTTACAAGAGAACAAATGCCCCAAGTATAACACCTTCTTCTTATATAAAAGATATGTGGAAGATTTTCTCGTCTCACAAAATTTTTGTTTCATATATACTCTATCAATGTTTAATCAAGCTGTAATATGCATAACGTATGTGATTAAACCTGTATATTTGAAAATTCACGATTTTCACTAAATAATTATAGTACACACTATTCATGTAAGTTATTGAAATAAAGAAGATAAAATATTTCATTCCAAGAGCTGACATCGAATTCATTAAATATTCGAGACATAGATATTCATTTTGACGAGAGTTGAATGAATTTGTTTGTATGATACAGTGCTTTCGCAGAGGAAGCTTCCTCCATGTTTAATTTTATGAAAATATCACATTTTATTGAAAAATATTATATGTGGTTTTACTTATTAATTGTGTAAAAACTGAAGTACGAAAAATATTATGTAAATATTCGCTACTTGTTCTGTGATGGAATCGTCATTAAAATAATTAACAGTACATTTATTTATGCGAAATATTAAATATAGCGTGTAAGAAATTAATACAGAGGGTAACATTTTAAAATAACTTATTTTTATAAAATATATCCCGACAAAGTTAGAATGGAGAATATAAGAGAAAGTAGGTTGTATGTGACAGAAATTCTTTATAAGAATATTATATTGTCGTTTCTGTAACAGAATTATTTGCAAAATATAGAGTGCGAGGTACATGAAGAATATCTCTTAAATAGATATTTCTTTGAAAAGTGGATTTAAATATTTTGCAATACAGAAGACGTTATTTTTTTTACACATTGTTAGGGGTAGAAGTAACCACAAATCGTGATAATTAAATAAATATGGCTACACTTCAATAGAAAGGATAGTCGAAGGTGTAGGAAAAAATAATAATGTCCTTTAAATGAGTGTACAATACATGGAGATAAAATATGAATATTATATAGCATGAAGTCTATTCTGTTTGATTACTCAGTGATGGTATAAATTGGTTTCAGAGTAATTTGGAAACAGGAACATTTTTCGTAACAGATAGGCTTACGTAAAGAATACAGAGGAACCAGGTCAGGCAAACACGTCGTGATATCATTATAATAATTTCGTTCAAAGAAAGAGGAACTTTGTTACTTGAAATATCCATATTACAAAATAACAGACAAATCCTAACTGATTAAGATTATCTTCTGTTTTCCTTCAATTGCCTAAGGTTAAGTAGACTAGAAATATTGTAACCTGGAGAAGAATGACGAAATATGAGTATTCGAAAATACGTCGATTGTCTGAAGAAAAATATCACAATATATGGAGGCATCGTAAAGCAAATTATTATTTGGCACTCTATTTTTCTCGTAATTAAAATGTAATCCAAACAGCAAGTTCAGAGTATCAAAAAATATTTAGGTACCGGTATACCTAATGTTTGAAGTACACACTATTCTTTCAGAATATTGAAATAATGAAGATTATATATTTTCACTTGAAGTGTTGACATCGAATTGATGAAATATTACCCACAAATGAATGAATGAATGAATGAATAAATAAAAAACAGGTAAATAAATAAATAAGATGTATTTGCCAAATATGTTTATAATACATCTAACAATTGTGTTTTCCCAATTTGGAAGTATATATTTTGTGGTTGTGTGAAGAATGAAGGACTAAAATAGAAAAGAAAAGTTGTTTTATATCGTATATGGTGAATCGTAACCATTATTACAGCTCATTAAACTTTATAAAACACTAAAAATTAATATTCTGTCCCTGTATTCTGAGTCGTTTAAAGTTATCATTGCAGTGCGAGGCGTAAAAAATTAATTAATTAACTCACACGTACATAGTTTTATACACGAAATGAAAGGATTAGCGTAGATGGACAAACTGTGTTTGAACGATTTCAATAGAAACTAGGCGAATAATTTACACTGATCAAGAACGTTGAAAACATAACATGGATAGACGCTGTTCACGTTTTAGCAACGAAATAATAGATTATTAAGAATTATTACGCTTCCATGTCTGTAAGTTCGCGTTCATTCAACAAGTAACGGTATTTGATTTCAACTTGGAAGCCTATTTCGATGACAGTGAAATTCAATTCATCGGTAACCTCGGGAAGATTATTGTCGATAACTGGACCACAGACAACTTTTGTATTTCTCTGATGATTGGGCACTGCCATCAGGTCAAGTAACTGAGTGAAGTTTGACATTTCCATAATGCTTCTTGTTGAGACGTACTGACTACTTGTTCTTTTCATTAAAACGAAATATCGCTTTAAGGCTTTCTTGAAGGGAACTCTATTGGACAAATTATTTAGCTGAACGTTCTCGGATGTTTGAGTGATTAGGCCTAAAATAATTTTCACACCGTTTCCGGACTTCTGTTGAGGATCTGGTACGTGTGAGTATGTGAAGTCTTTAAGGTGTACTTTAACACTAGTTAGCTTGACTTCGTTGTAGTCAAGAGCAATTCTTAGGAATTCGTCTGAGAGCTTCCAGTAACTTGCCGCGTCGAACCACTTTCCACACAAATCGAAACGTCCCATGCCGTAATTATAGGTGTAGAGAACGTCTTCTTTTACAGAATCGACATAAGATTTTCGAGTGCTTGGGAGCGGGTCGTTCTTATGTGCAGAGGATCTAACGTGATGCATTTTATATGCGTGATTTTGTAAAACTATGACAATTGACAGGAAGGATATGAAGTATGGTTTCATAATAGACAATTGAAGTTATTCGATGGCTTTATTATGCTACAGAAAAGAATATTTGTTATATTTATTCGGTTAGTTGAATTATAAATTTTAATGTAAGATGATTTCCCTATATATACTGTTATATTTAATTAATTTCTTTGTGTTACAAGAGAACAAATGCCCCAAGTATAACACCTTCTTCTTATATAAAAGATATGTGGAAGATTTTCTCGTCTCACAAAATTTTTGTTTCATATATACTCTATCAATGTTTAATCAAGCTGTAATATGCATAACGTATGTGATTAAACCTGTATATTTGAAAATTCACGATTTTCACTAAATAATTATAGTACACACTATTCATGTAAGTTATTGAAATAAAGAAGATAAAATATTTCATTCCAAGAGCTGACATCGAATTCATTAAATATTCGAGACATAGATATTCATTTTGACGAGAGTTGAATGAATTTGTTTGTATGATACAGTGCTTTCGCAGAGGAAGCTTCCTCCATGTTTAATTTTATGAAAATATCACATTTTATTGAAAAATATTATATGTGGTTTTACTTATTAATTGTGTAAAAACTGAAGTACGAAAAATATTATGTAAATATTCGCTACTTGTTCTGTGATGGAATCGTCATTAAAATAATTAACAGTACATTTATTTATGCGAAATATTAAATATAGCGTGTAAGAAATTAATACAGAGGGTAACATTTTAAAATAACTTATTTTTATAAAATATATCCCGACAAAGTTAGAATGGAGAATATAAGAGAAAGTAGGTTGTATGTGACAGAAATTCTTTATAAGAATATTATATTGTCGTTTCTGTAACAGAATTATTTGCAAAATATAGAGTGCGAGGTACATGAAGAATATCTCTTAAATAGATATTTCTTTGAAAAGTGGATTTAAATATTTTGCAATACAGAAGACGTTATTTTTTTTACACATTGTTAGGGGTAGAAGTAACCACAAATCGTGATAATTAAATAAATATGGCTACACTTCAATAGAAAGGATAGTCGAAGGTGTAGGAAAAAATAATAATGTCCTTTAAATGAGTGTACAATACATGGAGATAAAATATGAATATTATATAGCATGAAGTCTATTCTGTTTGATTACTCAGTGATGGTATAAATTGGTTTCAGAGTAATTTGGAAACAGGAACATTTTTCGTAACAGATAGGCTTACGTAAAGAATACAGAGGAACCAGGTCAGGCAAACACGTCGTGATATCATTATAATAATTTCGTTCAAAGAAAGAGGAACTTTGTTACTTGAAATATCCATATTACAAAATAACAGACAAATCCTAACTGATTAAGATTATCTTCTGTTTTCCTTCAATTGCCTAAGGTTAAGTAGACTAGAAATATTGTAACCTGGAAAAGAATGACGAAATATGAGTATTCGAAAATACGTCGATTGTCTGAAGAAAAATATCACAATATATGGAGGCATCGTAAAGCAAATTATTATTTGGCACTCTATTTTTCTCGTAATTAAAATGTAATCCAAACAGCAAGTTCAGAGTATCAAAAAATATTTAGGTACCGGTATACCTAATGTTTGAAGTACACACTATTCTTTCAGAATATTGAAATAATGAAGATTATATATTTTCACTTGAAGTGTTGACATCGAATTGATGAAATATTACCCACAAATGAATGAATGAATGAATAAATAAAAAACAGGTAAATAAATAAATAAGATGTATTTGCCAAATATGTTTATAATACATCTAACAATTGTGTTTTCCCAATTTGGAAGTATATATTTTGTGGTTGTGTGAAGAATGAAGGACTAAAATAGAAAAGAAAAGTTGTTTTATATCGTATATGGTGAATCGTAACCATTATTACAGCTCATTAATCTTTATAAAACACTAAAAATTAATATTCTGTCCCTGTATTCTGAGTCGTTTAAAGTTATCATTGCAGTGCGAGGCGTAAAAAATTAATTAACTCACACTTACATAATTTTATACACGAAATGAAAGGATTAGCGTAGATGGACAAACTGTGTTTGAACGATTTCAATAGAAACTAGGCGAATAATTTACACTGATCAAGAACGTTGAAAACATAACATGGATAGACGCTGTTCACGTTTTAGCAACGAAATAATAGATTATTAAGAATTATTACGCTTCCATGTCTGTAAGTTCGCGTTCATTCAACAAGTAACGGTATTTGATTTCAACTTGGAAGCCTATTTCGATGACAGTGAAATTCAATTCATCGGTAACCTCGGGAAGATTATTGTCGATAACTGGACCACAGACAACTTTTGTATTTCTCTGATGATTGGGCACTGCCATCAGGTCAAGTAACTGAGTGAAGTTTGACATTTCCATAATGCTTCTTGTTGAGACGTACTGACTACTTGTTCTTTTCATTAAAACGAAATATCGCTTTAAGGCTTTCTTGAAGGGAACTCTATTGGACAAATTATTTAGCTGAACGTTCTCGGATGTTTGAGTGATTAGGCCTAAAATAATTTTCACACCGTTTCCGGACTTCTGTTGAGGATCTGGTACGTGTGAGTATGTGAAGTCTTTAAGGTGTACTTTAACACTAGTTAGCTTGACTTCGTTGTAGTCAAGAGCAATTCTTAGGAATTCGTCTGAAAGCTTCCAGTAACTTGCCGCGTCGAACCACTTTCCACACAAATCGAAACGTCCCATGCCGTAATTATAGGTGTAGAGAACGTCTTCTTTTACAGAATCGACATAAGATTTTCGAGTGCTTGGGAGCGGGTCGTTCTTATGTGCAGAGGATCTAACGTGATGCATTTTATATGCGTGATTTTGTAAAACTATGACAATTGACAGGAAGGATATGAAGTATGGTTTCATAATAGACAATTGAAGTTATTCGATGGCTTTATTATGCTACAGAAAAGAATATTTGTTATATTTATTCGGTTAGTTGAATTATAAATTTTAATGTAAGATGATTTCCCTATATATACTGTTATATTTAATTAATTTCTTTGTGTTACAAGAGAACAAATGCCCCAAGTATAACACCTTCTTCTTATATAAAAGATATGTGGAAGATTTTCTCGTCTCACAAAATTTTTGTTTCATATATACTCTATCAATGTTTAATCAAGCTGTAATATGCATAACGTATGTGATTAAACCTGTATATTTGAAAATTCACGATTTTCACTAAATAATTATAGTACACACTATTCATGTAAGTTATTGAAATAAAGAAGATAAAATATTTCATTCCAAGAGCTGACATCGAATTCATTAAATATTCGAGACATAGATATTCATTTTGACGAGAGTTGAATGAATTTGTTTGTATGATACAGTGCTTTCGCAGAGGAAGCTTCCTCCATGTTTAATTTTATGAAAATATCACATTTTATTGAAAAATATTATATGTGGTTTTACTTATTAATTGTGTAAAAACTGAAGTACGAAAAATATTATGTAAATATTCGCTACTTGTTCTGTGATGGAATCGTCATTAAAATAATTAACAGTACATTTATTTATGCGAAATATTAAATATAGCGTGTAAGAAATTAATACAGAGGGTAACATTTTAAAATAACTTATTTTTATAAAATATATCCCGACAAAGTTAGAATGGAGAATATAAGAGAAAGTAGGTTGTATGTGACAGAAATTCTTTATAAGAATATTATATTGTCGTTTCTGTAACAGAATTATTTGCAAAATATAGAGTGCGAGGTACATGAAGAATATCTCTTAAATAGATATTTCTTTGAAAAGTGGATTTAAATATTTTGCAATACAGAAGACGTTATTTTTTTTACACATTGTTAGGGGTAGAAGTAACCACAAATCGTGATAATTAAATAAATATGGCTACACTTCAATAGAAAGGATAGTCGAAGGTGTAGGAAAAAATAATAATGTCCTTTAAATGAGTGTACAATACATGGAGATAAAATATGAATATTATATAGCATGAAGTCTATTCTGTTTGATTACTCAGTGATGGTATAAATTGGTTTCAGAGTAATTTGGAAACAGGAACATTTTTCGTAACAGATAGGCTTACGTAAAGAATACAGAGGAACCAGGTCAGGCAAACACGTCGTGATATCATTATAATAATTTCGTTCAAAGAAAGAGGAACTTTGTTACTTGAAATATCCATATTACAAAATAACAGACAAATCCTAACTGATTAAGATTATCTTCTGTTTTCCTTCAATTGCCTAAGGTTAAGTAGACTAGAAATATTGTAACCTGGAGAAGAATGACGAAATATGAGTATTCGAAAATACGTCGATTGTCTGAAGAAAAATATCACAATATATGGAGGCATCGTAAAGCAAATTATTATTTGGCACTCTATTTTTCTCGTAATTAAAATGTAATCCAAACAGCAAGTTCAGAGTATCAAAAAATATTTAGGTACCGGTATACCTAATGTTTGAAGTACACACTATTCTTTCAGAATATTGAAATAATGAAGATTATATATTTTCACTTGAAGTGTTGACATCGAATTGATGAAATATTACCCACAAATGAATGAATGAATGAATGAATAAATAAAAAACAGGTAAATAAATAAATAAGATGTATTTGCCAAATATGTTTATAATACATCTAACAATTGTGTTTTCCCAATTTGGAAGTATATATTTTGTGGTTGTGTGAAGAATGAAGGACTAAAATAGAAAAGAAAAGTTGTTTTATATCGTATATGGTGAATCGTAACCATTATTACAGCTCATTAAACTTTATAAAACACTAAAAATTAATATTCTGTCCCTGTATTCTGAGTCGTTTAAAGTTATCATTGCAGTGCGAGGCGTAAAAAATTAATTAATTAACTCACACGTACATAGTTTTATACACGAAATGAAAGGATTAGCGTAGATGGACAAACTGTGTTTGAACGATTTCAATAGAAACTAGGCGAATAATTTACACTGATCAAGAACGTTGAAAACATAACATGGATAGACGCTGTTCACGTTTTAGCAACGAAATAATAGATTATTAAGAATTATTACGCTTCCATGTCTGTAAGTTCGCGTTCATTCAACAAGTAACGGTATTTGATTTCAACTTGGAAGCCTATTTCGATGACAGTGAAATTCAATTCATCGGTAACCTCGGGAAGATTATTGTCGATAACTGGACCACAGACAACTTTTGTATTTCTCTGATGATTGGGCACTGCCATCAGGTCAAGTAACTGAGTGAAGTTTGACATTTCCATAATGCTTCTTGTTGAGACGTACTGACTACTTGTTCTTTTCATTAAAACGAAATATCGCTTTAAGGCTTTCTTGAAGGGAACTCTATTGGACAAATTATTTAGCTGAACGTTCTCGGATGTTTGAGTGATTAGGCCTAAAATAATTTTCACACCGTTTCCGGACTTCTGTTGAGGATCTGGTACGTGTGAGTATGTGAAGTCTTTAAGGTGTACTTTAACACTAGTTAGCTTGACTTCGTTGTAGTCAAGAGCAATTCTTAGGAATTCGTCTGAGAGCTTCCAGTAACTTGCCGCGTCGAACCACTTTCCACACAAATCGAAACGTCCCATGCCGTAATTATAGGTGTAGAGAACGTCTTCTTTTACAGAATCGACATAAGATTTTCGAGTGCTTGGGAGCGGGTCGTTCTTATGTGCAGAGGATCTAACGTGATGCATTTTATATGCGTGATTTTGTAAAACTATGACAATTGACAGGAAGGATATGAAGTATGGTTTCATAATAGACAATTGAAGTTATTCGATGGCTTTATTATGCTACAGAAAAGAATATTTGTTATATTTATTCGGTTAGTTGAATTATAAATTTTAATGTAAGATGATTTCCCTATATATACTGTTATATTTAATTAATTTCTTTGTGTTACAAGAGAACAAATGCCCCAAGTATAACACCTTCTTCTTATATAAAAGATATGTGGAAGATTTTCTCGTCTCACAAAATTTTTGTTTCATATATACTCTATCAATGTTTAATCAAGCTGTAATATGCATAACGTATGTGATTAAACCTGTATATTTGAAAATTCACGATTTTCACTAAATAATTATAGTACACACTATTCATGTAAGTTATTGAAATAAAGAAGATAAAATATTTCATTCCAAGAGCTGACATCGAATTCATTAAATATTCGAGACATAGATATTCATTTTGACGAGAGTTGAATGAATTTGTTTGTATGATACAGTGCTTTCGCAGAGGAAGCTTCCTCCATGTTTAATTTTATGAAAATATCACATTTTATTGAAAAATATTATATGTGGTTTTACTTATTAATTGTGTAAAAACTGAAGTACGAAAAATATTATGTAAATATTCGCTACTTGTTCTGTGATGGAATCGTCATTAAAATAATTAACAGTACATTTATTTATGCGAAATATTAAATATAGCGTGTAAGAAATTAATACAGAGGGTAACATTTTAAAATAACTTATTTTTATAAAATATATCCCGACAAAGTTAGAATGGAGAATATAAGAGAAAGTAGGTTGTATGTGACAGAAATTCTTTATAAGAATATTATATTGTCGTTTCTGTAACAGAATTATTTGCAAAATATAGAGTGCGAGGTACATGAAGAATATCTCTTAAATAGATATTTCTTTGAAAAGTGGATTTAAATATTTTGCAATACAGAAGACGTTATTTTTTTTACACATTGTTAGGGGTAGAAGTAACCACAAATCGTGATAATTAAATAAATATGGCTACACTTCAATAGAAAGGATAGTCGAAGGTGTAGGAAAAAATAATAATGTCCTTTAAATGAGTGTACAATACATGGAGATAAAATATGAATATTATATAGCATGAAGTCTATTCTGTTTGATTACTCAGTGATGGTATAAATTGGTTTCAGAGTAATTTGGAAACAGGAACATTTTTCGTAACAGATAGGCTTACGTAAAGAATACAGAGGAACCAGGTCAGGCAAACACGTCGTGATATCATTATAATAATTTCGTTCAAAGAAAGAGGAACTTTGTTACTTGAAATATCCATATTACAAAATAACAGACAAATCCTAACTGATTAAGATTATCTTCTGTTTTCCTTCAATTGCCTAAGGTTAAGTAGACTAGAAATATTGTAACCTGGAAAAGAATGACGAAATATGAGTATTCGAAAATACGTCGATTGTCTGAAGAAAAATATCACAATATATGGAGGCATCGTAAAGCAAATTATTATTTGGCACTCTATTTTTCTCGTAATTAAAATGTAATCCAAACAGCAAGTTCAGAGTATCAAAAAATATTTAGGTACCAGTATACCTAATGTTTGAAGTACACACTATTCTTTCAGAATATTGAAATAATGAAGATTATATATTTTCACTTGAAGTGTTGACATCGAATTGATGAAATATTACCCACAAATGAATGAATGAATGAATGAATAAATAAAAAACAGGTAAATAAATAAATAAGATGTATTTGCCAAATATGTTTATAATACATCTAACAATTGTGTTTTCCCAATTTGGAAGTATATATTTTGTGGTTGTGTGAAGAATGAAGGACTAAAATAGAAAAGAAAAGTTGTTTTATATCGTATATGGTGAATCGTAACCATTATTACAGCTCATTAAACTTTATAAAACACTAAAAATTAATATTCTGTCCCTGTATTCTGAGTCGTTTAAAGTTATCATTGCAGTGCGAGGCGTAAAAAATTAATTAATTAACTCACACGTACATAGTTTTATACACGAAATGAAAGGATTAGCGTAGATGGACAAACTGTGTTTGAACGATTTCAATAGAAACTAGGCGAATAATTTACACTGATCAAGAACGTTGAAAACATAACATGGATAGACGCTGTTCACGTTTTAGCAACGAAATAATAGATTATTAAGAATTATTACGCTTCCATGTCTGTAAGTTCGCGTTCATTCAACAAGTAACGGTATTTGATTTCAACTTGGAAGCCTATTTCGATGACAGTGAAATTCAATTCATCGGTAACCTCGGGAAGATTATTGTCGATAACTGGACCACAGACAACTTTTGTATTTCTCTGATGATTGGGCACTGCCATCAGGTCAAGTAACTGAGTGAAGTTTGACATTTCCATAATGCTTCTTGTTGAGACGTACTGACTACTTGTTCTTTTCATTAAAACGAAATATCGCTTTAAGGCTTTCTTGAAGGGAACTCTATTGGACAAATTATTTAGCTGAACGTTCTCGGATGTTTGAGTGATTAGGCCTAAAATAATTTTCACACCGTTTCCGGACTTCTGTTGAGGATCTGGTACGTGTGAGTATGTGAAGTCTTTAAGGTGTACTTTAACACTAGTTAGCTTGACTTCGTTGTAGTCAAGAGCAATTCTTAGGAATTCGTCTGAGAGCTTCCAGTAACTTGCCTCGTCGAACCACTTTCCACACAAATCGAAACGTCCCATGCCGTAATTATAGGTGTAGAGAACGTCTTCTTTTACAGAATCGACATAAGATTTTCGAGTGCTTGGGAGCGGGTCGTTCTTATGTGCAGAGGATCTAACGTGATGCATTTTATATGCGTGATTTTGTAAAACTATGACAATTGACAGGAAGGATATGAAGTATGGTTTCATAATAGACAATTGAAGTTATTCGATGGCTTTATTATGCTACAGAAAAGAATATTTGTTATATTTATTCGGTTAGTTGAATTATAAATTTTAATGTAAGATGATTTCCCTATATATACTGTTATATTTAATTAATTTCTTTGTGTTACAAGAGAACAAATGCCCCAAGTATAACACCTTCTTCTTATATAAAAGATATGTGGAAGATTTTCTCGTCTCACAAAATTTTTGTTTCATATATACTCTATCAATGTTTAATCAAGCTGTAATATGCATAACGTATGTGATTAAACCTGTATATTTGAAAATTCACGATTTTCACTAAATAATTATAGTACACACTATTCATGTAAGTTATTGAAATAAAGAAGATAAAATATTTCATTCCAAGAGCTGACATCGAATTCATTAAATATTCGAGACATAGATATTCATTTTGACGAGAGTTGAATGAATTTGTTTGTATGATACAGTGCTTTCGCAGAGGAAGCTTCCTCCATGTTTAATTTTATGAAAATATCACATTTTATTGAAAAATATTATATGTGGTTTTACTTATTAATTGTGTAAAAACTGAAGTACGAAAAATATTATGTAAATATTCGCTACTTGTTCTGTGATGGAATCGTCATTAAAATAATTAACAGTACATTTATTTATGCGAAATATTAAATATAGCGTGTAAGAAATTAATACAGAGGGTAACATTTTAAAATAACTTATTTTTATAAAATATATCCCGACAAAGTTAGAATGGAGAATATAAGAGAAAGTAGGTTGTATGTGACAGAAATTCTTTATAAGAATATTATATTGTCGTTTCTGTAACAGAATTATTTGCAAAATATAGAGTGCGAGGTACATGAAGAATATCTCTTAAATAGATATTTCTTTGAAAAGTGGATTTAAATATTTTGCAATACAGAAGACGTTATTTTTTTTACACATTGTTAGGGGTAGAAGTAACCACAAATCGTGATAATTAAATAAATATGGCTACACTTCAATAGAAAGGATAGTCGAAGGTGTAGGAAAAAATAATAATGTCCTTTAAATGAGTGTACAATACATGGAGATAAAATATGAATATTATATAGCATGAAGTCTATTCTGTTTGATTACTCAGTGATGGTATAAATTGGTTTCAGAGTAATTTGGAAACAGGAACATTTTTCGTAACAGATAGGCTTACGTAAAGAATACAGAGGAACCAGGTCAGGCAAACACGTCGTGATATCATTATAATAATTTCGTTCAAAGAAAGAGGAACTTTGTTACTTGAAATATCCATATTACAAAATAACAGACAAATCCTAACTGATTAAGATTATCTTCTGTTTTCCTTCAATTGCCTAAGGTTAAGTAGACTAGAAATATTGTAACCTGGAGAAGAATGACGAAATATGAGTATTCGAAAATACGTCGATTGTCTGAAGAAAAATATCACAATATATGGAGGCATCGTAAAGCAAATTATTATTTGGCACTCTATTTTTCTCGTAATTAAAATGTAATCCAAACAGCAAGTTCAGAGTATCAAAAAATATTTAGGTACCGGTATACCTAATGTTTGAAGTACACACTATTCTTTCAGAATATTGAAATAATGAAGATTATATATTTTCACTTGAAGTGTTGACATCGAATTGATGAAATATTACCCACAAATGAATGAATGAATGAATAAATAAAAAACAGGTAAATAAATAAATAAGATGTATTTGCCAAATATGTTTATAATACATCTAACAATTGTGTTTTCCCAATTTGGAAGTATATATTTTGTGGTTGTGTGAAGAATGAAGGACTAAAATAGAAAAGAAAAGTTGTTTTATATCGTATATGGTGAATCGTAACCATTATTACAGCTCATTAATCTTTATAAAACACTAAAAATTAATATTCTGTCCCTGTATTCTGAGTCGTTTAAAGTTATCATTGCAGTGCGAGGCGTATAAAATTAATTAACTCACACTTACATAATTTTATACACGAAATGAAAGGATTAGCGTAGATGGACAAACTGTGTTTGAACGATTTCAATAGAAACTAGGCGAATAATTTACACTGATCAAGAACGTTGAAAACATAACATGGATAGACGCTGTTCACGTTTTGGCAACGAAATAATAGATTATTAAGAATTATTACGCTTCCATGTCTGTAAGTTCGCGTTCATTCAACAAGTAACGGTATTTGATTTCAACTTGGAAGCCTATTTCGATGACAGTGAAATTCAATTCATCGGTAACCTCGGGAAGATTATTGTCGATAACTGGACCACAGACAACTTTTGTATTTCTCTGATGATTGGGCACTGCCATCAGGTCAAGTAACTGAGTGAAGTTTGACATTTCCATAATGCTTCTTGTTGAGACGTACTGACTACTTGTTCTTTTCATTAAAACGAAATATCGCTTTAAGGCTTTCTTGAAGGGAACTCTATTGGACAAATTATTTAGCTGAACGTTCTCGGATGTTTGAGTGATTAGGCCTAAAATAATTTTCACACCGTTTCCGGACTTCTGTTGAGGATCTGGTACGTGTGAGTATGTGAAGTCTTTAAGGTGTACTTTAACACTAGTTAGCTTGACTTCGTTGTAGTCAAGAGCAATTCTTAGGAATTCGTCTGAAAGCTTCCAGTAACTTGCCGCGTCGAACCACTTTCCACACAAATCGAAACGTCCCATGCCGTAATTATAGGTGTAGAGAACGTCTTCTTTTACAGAATCGACATAAGATTTTCGAGTGCTTGGGAGCGGGTCGTTCTTATGTGCAGAGGATCTAACGTGATGCATTTTATATGCGTGATTTTGTAAAACTATGACAATTGACAGGAAGGATATGAAGTATGGTTTCATAATAGACAATTGAAGTTATTCGATGGCTTTATTATGCTACAGAAAAGAATATTTGTTATATTTATTCGGTTAGTTGAATTATAAATTTTAATGTAAGATGATTTCCCTATATATACTGTTATATTTAATTAATTTCTTTGTGTTACAAGAGAACAAATGCCCCAAGTATAACACCTTCTTCTTATATAAAAGATATGTGGAAGATTTTCTCGTCTCACAAAATTTTTGTTTCATATATACTCTATCAATGTTTAATCAAGCTGTAATATGCATAACGTATGTGATTAAACCTGTATATTTGAAAATTCACGATTTTCACTAAATAATTATAGTACACACTATTCATGTAAGTTATTGAAATAAAGAAGATAAAATATTTCATTCCAAGAGCTGACATCGAATTCATTAAATATTCGAGACATAGATATTCATTTTGACGAGAGTTGAATGAATTTGTTTGTATGATACAGTGCTTTCGCAGAGGAAGCTTCCTCCATGTTTAATTTTATGAAAATATCACATTTTATTGAAAAATATTATATGTGGTTTTACTTATTAATTGTGTAAAAACTGAAGTACGAAAAATATTATGTAAATATTCGCTACTTGTTCTGTGATGGAATCGTCATTAAAATAATTAACAGTACATTTATTTATGCGAAATATTAAATATAGCGTGTAAGAAATTAATACAGAGGGTAACATTTTAAAATAACTTATTTTTATAAAATATATCCCGACAAAGTTAGAATGGAGAATATAAGAGAAAGTAGTTTGTATGTGACAGAAATTCTTTATAAGAATATTATATTGTCGTTTCTGTAACAGAATTATTTGCAAAATATAGAGTGCGAGGTACATGAAGAATATCTCTTAAATAGATATTTCTTTGAAATGTGGATTTAAATATTTTGCAATACAGAAGACGTTATTTTTTTTACACATTGTTAGGGGTAGAAGTAACCACAAATCGTGATAATTAAATAAATATGGCTACACTTCAATAGAAAGGATAGTCGAAGGTGTAGGAAAAAATAATAATGTCCTTTAAATGAGTGTATAATACATGGAGATAAAATATGAATATTATATAGCATGAAGTCTATTCTGTTTGATTACTCAGTGATGGTATAAATTGGTTTCAGAGTAATTTGGAAACAGGAACATTTTTCGTAACAGATAGGCTTACGTAAAGAATACAGAGGAACCAGGTCAGGCAAACACGTCGTGATATCATTATAATAATTTCGTTCAAAGAAAGAGGAACTTTGTTACTTGAAATATCCATATTACAAAATAACAGACAAATCCTAACTGATTAAGATTATCTTCTGTTTTCCTTCAATTGCCTAAGGTTAAGTAGACTAGAAATATTGTAACCTGGAGAAGAATGACGAAATATGAGTATTCGAAAATACGTCGATTGTATGAAGCAAAATATCACAATATATGGAGGCATCGTAAAGCAAATTATTATTTGGCACTCTATTTTTCTCATAATTAAAATGTAATCCAAACAGCAAGTTCAGAGTATCAAAAAATATTTAGGTACCGGTATACCTAAGGTTTGAAGTACACACTATTCTTTCAGAATATTGAAATAATGAAGATTATATATTTTCACTTGAAGTGTTGACATCGAATTGATGAAATATTACCCACAAATGAATGAATGAATGAATGAATAAATAAAAAACAGGTAAATAAATAAATAAGATGTATTTGCCAAATATGTTTATAATACATCTAACAATTGTGTTTTCCCAATTTGGAAGTATATATTTTGTGGTTGTGTGAAGAATGAAGGACTAAAATAGAAAAGAAAAGTTGTTTTATATCGTATATGGTGAATCGTAACCATTATTACAGCTCATTAAACTTTATAAAACACTAAAAATTAATATTCTGTCCCTGTATTCTGAGTCGTTTAAAGTTATCATTGCAGTGCGAGGCGTAAAAAATTAATTAATTAACTCACACGTACATAGTTTTATACACGAAATGAAAGGATTAGCGTAGATGGACAAACTGTGTTTGAACGATTTCAATAGAAACTAGGCGAATAATTTACACTGATCAAGAACGTTGAAAACATAACATGGATAGACGCTGTTCACGTTTTAGCAACGAAATAATAGATTATTAAGAATTATTACGCTTCCATGTCTGTAAGTTCGCGTTCATTCAACAAGTAACGGTATTTGATTTCAACTTGGAAGCCTATTTCGATGACAGTGAAATTCAATTCATCGGTAACCTCGGGAAGATTATTGTCGATAACTGGACCACAGACAACTTTTGTATTTCTCTGATGATTGGGCACTGCCATCAGGTCAAGTAACTGAGTGAAGTTTGACATTTCCATAATGCTTCTTGTTGAGACGTACTGACTACTTGTTCTTTTCATTAAAACGAAATATCGCTTTAAGGCTTTCTTGAAGGGAACTCTATTGGACAAATTATTTAGCTGAACGTTCTCGGATGTTTGAGTGATTAGGCCTAAAATAATTTTCACACCGTTTCCGGACTTCTGTTGAGGATCCGGTACTTGTGAGTATGTGAAGTCTTTAAGGTGTACTTTAACACTAGTTAGCTTGACTTCGTTGTAGTCAAGAGCAATTCTTAGGAATTCGTCTGAAAGCTTCCAGTAACTTGCCGCGTCGAACCACTTTCCACACAAATCGAAACGTCCCATGCCGTAATTATAGGTGTAGAGAACGTCTTCTTTTACAGAATCGACATAAGATTTTCGAGTGCTTGGGAGCGGGTCGTTCTTATGTGCAGAGGATCTAACGTGATGCATTTTATATGCGTGATTTTGTAAAACTATGACAATTGACAGGAAGGATATGAAGTATGGTTTCATAATAGACAATTGAAGTTATTCGATGGCTTTATTATGCTACAGAAAAGAATATTTGTTATATTTATTCGGTTAGTTGAATTATAAATTTTAATGTAAGATGATTTCCCTATATATACTGTTATATTTAATTAATTTCTTTGTGTTACAAGAGAACAAATGCCCCAAGTATAACACCTTCTTCTTATATAAAAGATATGTGGAAGATTTTCTCGTCTCACAAAATTTTTGTTTCATATATACTCTATCAATGTTTAATCAAGCTGTAATATGCATAACGTATGTGATTAAACCTGTATATTTGAAAATTCACGATTTTCACTAAATAATTATAGTACACACTATTCATGTAAGTTATTGAAATAAAGAAGATAAAATATTTCATTCCAAGAGCTGACATCGAATTCATTAAATATTCGAGACATAGATATTCATTTTGACGAGAGTTGAATGAATTTGTTTGTATGATACAGTGCTTTCGCAGAGGAAGCTTCCTCCATGTTTAATTTTATGAAAATATCACATTTTATTGAAAAATATTATATGTGGTTTTACTTATTAATTGTGTAAAAACTGAAGTACGAAAAATATTATGTAAATATTCGCTACTTGTTCTGTGATGGAATCGTCATTAAAATAATTAACAGTACATTTATTTATGCGAAATATTAAATATAGCGTGTAAGAAATTAATACAGAGGGTAACATTTTAAAATAACTTATTTTTATAAAATATATCCCGACAAAGTTAGAATGGAGAATATAAGAGAAAGTAGGTTGTATGTGACAGAAATTCTTTATAAGAATATTATATTGTCGTTTCTGTAACAGAATTATTTGCAAAATATAGAGTGCGAGGTACATGAAGAATATCTCTTAAATAGATATTTCTTTGAAATGTGGATTTAAATATTTTGCAATACAGAAGACGTTATTTTTTTTTACACATTGTTAGGGGTAGAAGTAACCACAAATCGTGATAATTAAATAAATATGGCTACACTTCAATAGAAAGGATAGTCGAAGGTGTAGGAAAAAATAATAATGTCCTTTAAATGAGTGTATAATACATGGAGATAAAATATGAATATTATATAGCATGAAGTCTATTCTGTTTGATTACTCAGTGATGGTATAAATTGGTTTCAGAGTAATTTGGAAACAGGAACATTTTTCGTAACAGATAGGCTTACGTAAAGAATACAGAGGAACCAGGTCAGGCAAACACGTCGTGATATCATTATAATAATTTCGTTCAAAGAAAGAGGAACTTTGTTACTTGAAATATCCATATTACAAAATAACAGACAAATCCTAACTGATTAAGATTATCTTCTGTTTTCCTTCAATTGCCTAAGGTTAAGTAGACTAGAAATATTGTAACCTGGAGAAGAATGACGAAATATGAGTATTCGAAAATACGTCGATTGTATGAAGCAAAATATCACAATATATGGAGGCATCGTAAAGCAAATTATTATTTGGCACTCTATTTTTCTCATAATTAAAATGTAATCCAAACAGCAAGTTCAGAGTATCAAAAAATATTTAGGTACCGGTATACCTAAGGTTTGAAGTACACACTATTCTTTCAGAATATTGAAATAATGAAGATTATATATTTTCACTTGAAGTGTTGACATCGAATTGATGAAATATTACCCACAAATGAATGAATGAATGAATGAATAAATAAAAAACAGGTAAATAAATAAATAAGATGTATTTGCCAAATATGTTTATAATACATCTAACAATTGTGTTTTCCCAATTTGGAAGTATATATTTTGTGGTTGTGTGAAGAATGAAGGACTAAAATAGAAAAGAAAAGTTGTTTTATATCGTATATGGTGAATCGTAACCATTATTACAGCTCATTAAACTTTATAAAACACTAAAAATTAATATTCTGTCCCTGTATTCTGAGTCGTTTAAAGTTATCATTGCAGTGCGAGGCGTAAAAAATTAATTAATTAACTCACACGTACATAGTTTTATACACGAAATGAAAGGATTAGCGTAGATGGACAAACTGTGTTTGAACGATTTCAATAGAAACTAGGCGAATAATTTACACTGATCAAGAACGTTGAAAACATAACATGGATAGACGCTGTTCACGTTTTAGCAACGAAATAATAGATTATTAAGAATTATTACGCTTCCATGTCTGTAAGTTCGCGTTCATTCAACAAGTAACGGTATTTGATTTCAACTTGGAAGCCTATTTCGATGACAGTGAAATTCAATTCATCGGTAACCTCGGGAAGATTATTGTCGATAACTGGACCACAGACAACTTTTGTATTTCTCTGATGATTGGGCACTGCCATCAGGTCAAGTAACTGAGTGAAGTTTGACATTTCCATAATGCTTCTTGTTGAGACGTACTGACTACTTGTTCTTTTCATTAAAACGAAATATCGCTTTAAGGCTTTCTTGAAGGGAACTCTATTGGACAAATTATTTAGCTGAACGTTCTCGGATGTTTGAGTGATTAGGCCTAAAATAATTTTCACACCGTTTCCGGACTTCTGTTGAGGATCTGGTACGTGTGAGTATGTGAAGTCTTTAAGGTGTACTTTAACACTAGTTAGCTTGACTTCGTTGTAGTCAAGAGCAATTCTTAGGAATTCGTCTGAGAGCTTCCAGTAACTTGCCGCGTCGAACCACTTTCCACACAAATCGAAACGTCCCATGCCGTAATTATAGGTGTAGAGAACGTCTTCTTTTACAGAATCGACATAAGATTTTCGAGTGCTTGGGAGCGGGTCGTTCTTATGTGCAGAGGATCTAACGTGATGCATTTTATATGCGTGATTTTGTAAAACTATGACAATTGACAGGAAGGATATGAAGTATGGTTTCATAATAGACAATTGAAGTTATTCGATGGCTTTATTATGCTACAGAAAAGAATATTTGTTATATTTATTCGGTTAGTTGAATTATAAATTTTAATGTAAGATGATTTCCCTATATATACTGTTATATTTAATTAATTTCTTTGTGTTACAAGAGAACAAATGCCCCAAGTATAACACCTTCTTCTTATATAAAAGATATGTGGAAGATTTTCTCGTCTCATAAAATGTTTGTTTCATATATACTCTATCAATGTTTCATCAAGCTGTAATATGCATAACGTATGTGATTAAATCTGTATATTTGAAAATTCACGATTTTCACTAAATAATTATAGTACACACTATTCATGTAAGTTATTGAAATAAAGAAGATAAAATATTTCATTCCAAGAGCAGACATCGAATTCATTAAATATTCGAGACATAGATATTCATTTTGACGAGAGTTGAATGAATTTGTTTGTATGATACAGTGCTTTCGCAGAGGAAGCTTCCTCCATGTTTAATTTTATGAAAATATCACATTTTATTGAAAAATATTATATGTGGTTTTACTTATTAATTGTGTAAAAACTGAAGTACGAAAAATATTATGTAAATATTCGCTATTTGTTCTGTGATGGAATCGTCATTAAAATAATTAACAGTACATTTATTTATGCGAAATATTAAATATAGCGTGTAAGAAATTAATACAGAGGGTAACATTTTAAAATAACTTATTTTTATAAAATATATCCCGACAAATTTAGAAGGGAGAATATAAGAGAAAGTAGGTTGTATGTGACAGAAATTCTTTATAAGAATATTATATTGTCGTTTCTGTAACAGAATTATTTGCAAAATATAGAGTGCGAGGTACATGAAGAATATCTCTTAAATAGATATTTCTTTGAAAAGTGGATTTAAATATTTTGCAATACAGAAGACGGTAATTTTTACTCATTGTTAGTGGTAGAAGTAACCACAAATCGTGATAATTAAATAAATATGGCTACACTTCAATGGAAAGGAGAACTTTTTTACTTGAAATATCCGTATTACGAAATAACTGACAAATCCTAAGTGATTAGGATTATCTTCTATTTTGCTTCAATTGCCTAAGTTTAAGTAGACTAGAAATATTTTAACCTGGAGAAGAATGACGAAATATGAGGATTCGAAAATACGTCGATTTTATGAAGCAAAATATCGCAATACATGGAGGCACCGTAAAGCAAATTATTATTTGGCACTCTATTAGACGAGTGTCAAATTTTTGCTCATAATTAAAATGTAGTCAAAATACTAAATCCACAGTATGTAATAATATTTAGATATGCCTAATGATTGAAGTACACACTAATCATTCAGAATATTGAAATAATGAAGATTGTATATTTTCACTTGAAGTGTTGACATCGGATTGAAGAAATATTAGCCACAAATAAATACATAAAATAAAATAAATAAATAAATAAATAAAATTAATTAATTATTTAATAGATAAATAGTTGAATATATAAATAGATAGGTAAATAGATAATTAGATAGATAAATAAATAAATAAATAAATGAATAAATAAATAAACAAAGTAAAAGGCACGTAATAAAACAAAATTAACAAATCGATGTACTTTTGTTGTCGAAATGATTTATCTGTCTTCGTTCCAAAAAAAAAAACTGATATTATATTGGTAGAAGGATGCGTTGCATGCAATATTCTTTACTCAGAACATAGATGATAAAGGCCTAAGTGTATTCATTCCAATAAGAGAGCTGAAATTAGGTAGAATGCTCAAGCTAAAGGAGGCTATACTGTACGTTCTAAAAACTATTACGCACAATGAAAAGCAGCATTTGACAAGAGCAGATGTAGAAGTATTCTCAAAATTGAGGAAGAATTTGTAAGAAACTACCATATTAAAAATTCCGAATATCATATAAAAGTAGCAATCATTGTATCTCTGGTCATATATCAGATTGGTCTTTCCCATGTTAAGAAATGGCAACATACGTATAAAAGAGAATAACGACCAGGATCTCCACGGTCGAAAATGACTTTTTTGGTAACGACGGTATGTGAAAGTAGTAATGCAAATGCAATTTCATCAGGATTCTACCCTAAGGGGACTTCTTTTGCAGTCATTAGATGGCTGCATAGTGAAATTGATAAAAAAGTTTACTACATCATACTACATTTGACCAATAAAACGGTACGGAACGACGTGTTTCAAGCTATCATGGCTGCTTATCCCACAATTTTTTATCACCTCCCTTGCATATGTTTTTATCATCTCCCTAGCATTTGTTTTTATCATCTCTCTAGCATTTGTTTGATTTTATCACTTCCCTAGCATTTGTTTCTTTGTTTGCCAACGTTGTAATTTCAATAATTGTACATTTTAAAATGATTCATGTTTATTTCATTATCCTAAATTAAAACTGTTCTATCCTTTAATCTTGTTTATATTATTCAGGTTATGTTACAGCTTCTGCTGTGTGAGATTATGGATAATCACGTATCAGAGATTGTTTAATATATATTGATATTGAAGTGGAATGCAACTATTTTAATAAAAATGAAACTGAATCAACAAAAAAAACCTTCAGGAGTAGTAATCGTCCATAGAATTCAATGAAGATTTTCTAGTTGGCAAACTAGTAACAAGAGAACAGATAAACATAACACACTACTACCATCTAGCGGAATATATGTAATGATGAGAAGGTAGAATAATACATTTTAAAGACAGTTTAGTAGTTGTCAATTAATATTTTATTGTATTAGAGTACTTAATTTCTTCTAATCTTTATATACTTTCTTCTAATCGTGTAATAGTCAACGAAATCCCACTCGAGTTTTGATTTTCACTAGATAAATCAAAACCTCTAGTGAGATTACTATAGATAAATCTGTTACGTGTGATCAGGGATTGTATACATAGTGATTAACGCAATATTCAAATAAATAAGTGATATTGTTTTAAAATTATATTTCTGAATTTTCAAATAGATCAGAAATCAGCGAGGAGCGTATCCTGCAGGTGTTAAGTTTTGTACCAGTAGGCCTATATACAGTTAGATAGATGGATGGATGGATGGATTTATTCGTTCCATAATATTCTTACATTTGCTTTATAATATAGAATAAAGAACATGTCCAATTCTTACGTTTAAATATAAATGCAATGCATATAAAATGCAAATACGAAATATGTACAGAATTAATACCTTAATAAAAATAATGTTTTATACAATGTAATATGTTTACCATTTAATAGTATTAAAATATTTACACAGTACTGTGAAATGTCAAGAATTCATCTACAGAATAGAAAGTGTGAGTAATTTGTTTGGTTTTACCTTAAATAATGCAGGGTTTTAGCTATGATTCTTAATGTCTTCAGGAAGACTATTGAACATTTTTATCGCCATGTAACGCACTCCCCTTTGATAGCATGATAAATTTGATGATGGCGTATGAAAATCATTCCTTCTGCGGTATTTATACTATGTATGACTGAATTAGTTGGAAAATTTTGTTTATTACATAAGAGGAAATTTATTATAGAGTATATGTATTGACTTGTTAAGGTTAGAATCTCTAATTTTTTAAAAAATAATCTACATGATTCTCTAGTCTTTGCTCCAACTACTGTTCTAATGACTCTTTTTCGTAATAAAAATATATTTTTTTACTATCTGCAGAATTTACCCAAAATATTATTCCGTAGGACATAATGGAATGAAAATAGGCAAAATATATTGTCTTTAAGATACTGCTGTTTAGAAATTGTTGTGACGACCTAATTGCGAAGCATGCTGAGCTAAGTTTGGGGGTTATTTCTTTGATATGATTTTTGCAATTTATTGTATTATTAATATGCAAACCAAGAAATTTGGTTGTTGATGTTTCTAGTAGAGGTATATTATTGATAGTTGTGTCCAATGTTTCAGAGATTAAACTTGAAGTGGCTTTTAATTGAATTATGTTAGTTTTATTAATGTTTAATGCTAGTTTATTGGTTGTAAACCAGTCACAAATTGTAAGGAGAATTATTTCAAATTAAATCTCTGTTGCGAGAAATCTGGTCATTAAAAATGAAAACAAATAATTAAATAAAATTTTAGCGATATAAGATAATATCACAGTCTACTATATACAGTCGCGAAGCTTGAGGAGATTTTTTGCAAATCTCGCGATAAAGCGCTCCAAGCGGTTAGCAACTAGAAACAATAGACTATCCACGGTCGACTTTGGATTTAGAGTGGACTGAGTCGTATTTCCATAGAGTGCTAGGTCGTTGCGTATTTCGCATTGATGCTCGTGAAGAAAAATCCTAACATCTATTTCTTATTTTACTTCTAGATGCAAAAAGTGGTTAATAAACAGCAGGAGGAAAGATCTAATGACAAAGAATGAAGCATATCTTTATAATAATATAAAGTTTTGCTCTCTTCATTTCGAAAACACACAATTTATGAATGAAAACAAAAATAAATTAATCTGGAATGCTGTTCCAACTTTATTTGATGTTTCAAATAAACCTGTTCTGTTATTACCTGCAGCTGAGAAACAAAAGCTTTGCACTAATTCTACGTCTGTATCAGCTGATTCCTTGAATAATTGTACATTTTCAGACAACTTAGGCCTACTTTTTTTTTCAAAGGATATGTTTTTAATTATAGCTGTTAATTTTGTTGTTATTTTTATTTGTTACTTTACTAGAGACGTAGAAAAAGTAAGTCTGTTACAATAAAATTTATTGATCACGTTTTATTTCCAATTCTGGTGTGATTATTATTGCTTAACTTCATCCCACTTTGCTAACTACGTAAGCCTACACTACAAGTACCGGTACACGTAAGTTACTCCCATTAATTCATATTTCCATTATTGTTATTATATTATTGTTGTAAAGGGAAATGCAAATTAATATTTATTGGTTTCATAGTTCATTATCGCTATAATCTCGAATGAGTGAAGCGATTATAATAAATTTCAGTTCGTTTTGCACAAACAAAAATAATATTAACCTATTTCTTGCGGGTATCGAGTTTATGGTGGAATTTAATATACTTCATTAAAATAATAAATTAACTTTATCCATTTAATATTTCAATAATGGAAGGAAGGTGTTAATTTTTCCAAAAGAACACGACAACGAAAGTGTAACATATTTTGTCATCTGCTAGGAGAGATCTGTGATGATGAGGCGATAGTAGCGATCCTAGTGGTGGGCAACTACCCATGTTTGCATTTTTACTACATATTGATCTTCGCGACTGTATATAGTAGACTGTGATAATATCCAATGACAAAATATTATGTCAAATGGACTGATTGGAAGCAAGCTCCGATAGGTACTGCTTACGCCATCTAGGGGACCAAAGCGAAACTAATTCAACGTTGTGTTGCGACAACTCAATGAGTGATAGTATAGAACAGAGAAGTAGGCCCATTACAAAATTAGTGGTGCTTTCATCTCATTTGCAATTTCTCACATATTTTTAGAAACCACATTATTGTCCTGATATTGTTTCAAAGATTGTACAGAACGTATCATTCCTGTACTAAAACAACTAATGTATCCGCATGAGCTCAATTATGAATAATGTGCACTACACAACAATAGTAATTGCAGAAAGTGAAAGCGTGCAATCATAGTCACTACTAACGCATGCGCAGTACACTGCAGCTATCAGTATCCTCGCGACGAACTTCAAGCAGTCATTCGATGTTTTCTCTCCGTGTCTCCACGTATTTGCTCCCGACCGTCGCGCCGCGTCTGATTCTGTATGCGTCACATGATAAGATATCAATGAAAGACAAGTACCATCAGACAAAATGTCGCGTCGCGCCCTGCCTTAGTATTCCTAACTTGCTTAGCAACCAACGGTTATAATACAGAACCGTAAACAATTTTGGACATTTTCGTTCATGGACATTAAACAATGGACATTCTTCTGACTGGACATTTGTGTCCACGGACATTTTTGTATATGAACATCTTTTCCTCTGGACGATTTGGAATGAACATTATAACCTGGAAGCATGTGAACTATAGCGATGACGCTGTACGAACGCAGAGCAGTACAAGTGGCGCTCCGGGTTGCAGGACTACTCTGGCTTCGGTCGACTAATACATACTTTTCGTATACTTAGCAGTGTTGCCAACTGAACGGAAATTCCGTCAAAACTGACGGAATTTCAACGTAGCGGACGGGAAAAAAATGGCTTTGACGGGTGACGGATTTTCTGGTGGAAATTACGATTTACATCGTCTATTGACATTTTTAGCTGCAGTCATTTTTAATTGTTCAGTTTTTGGGAGATTTTACTTTTTATTTGAACAGCGCTGTCTGTTGCGAACTATGTTTAAGAATCCCCTGTTTCAGATTTCCTCGTAATCAAGTTAGATGTTGACGAATTATTATTTTAATCAGGATTGGTAAGTTAGTTGTGTTAAAATTTGCTTTATATATTTATTTATTGGGTATTTTTTAAATTTTGGCCGATTCTGACAGATTTCAAGGTATTATACTGACGGGAATATAATTTATGTGTTGGCAACACTGATACTTAGAACCAGTTTAGTTGTTGTCTGACACTGAGTGTTGGAGCAGTGTTTACAAGACGTATGCCGCACAGTACCTACACTCCGGAAGTAGGTACGTACGTAATTGTAATTCTGTTTTGTGGTACGGAAAATGCCAGCCCTAATAATAACATTGAGCCAAACCAATTCATGTTTGAAGATGTAATAAAACCATTTTTTTCAGACTTGGAAAACATGTGCAATAAACAAGGAAAATTGCTAAAATTTTCTGTTCATTGCTAATAAATTTGTGTTAATTTAATTTGTTTATAAATTACATTAATTTAATTTATGTTAGTTACTTTTTAATAATGTTTTTTTATCATTCTCATCACTACACTTCCACATAAATACACATATCCACACAAACGTAAACATACAAACACAAACATACAAGGCATATACACATACTGTACACATTCACAGATTCAACCGTAAGTAATGTCATTAATTTCAGGGGATTATTCTTTGAGATATCTGAAACAAAAAAGCGAAATACAATTTTGTTCGTTAAAATGCTTCCTTACAGAGACAAAATTTGTTTTATATGAAACATTTCATAGCGTGTTTTGGGAAAGCCATTGATTTAATTCCCAATATGCTCAGTCAGTTTAAGAGTGCATTATAATATTATGATAATAAATTATTGAAAGAATTTTAGTTTTGTTCTTTAAATGTACAGAAATTTGATTCGAACAAATGTAACGTTGTAAAATTCCTTCGCCGAACGAAATGTTATATTTGTTCGGATCAAATTTCTACACATTTAAAGGACAAAACTAAAATTCTCTCAATAATTTATCAACAGTAATCTCACTAGACGTTTTGATTTATCTAGAGAAAATCAAAACTCGAGTGGGATTTAATTGACTATTACACGATTAGAAGAAAGTATATAAAGATTAGAAGTAACGAAGTACTCCAATACAATAAAATATTAATTGACTTACGAAAATACAACTGTCTTCAAATGTATTATTGTACCATCTCAACATTACAAATATTACGCTAGATGCATGCTAGATGGCAGTAGTGAGCAATGCCTTCTCGTCGAGAAGTTCTCGATCTATTATACATGATGGCAATGTTGCTAGTCAAGAAGGCTTTGTTGATTCAGTTTCATTTTTATTAAAATGCAACATTCCACTTCAATTATCCGAATCCCAATAATCAACGTCACTTGACAGATGATTTTCAATAAATCTTAATACTAAACAATCTCTGATACGTGACTATCCATAATATCATATAGCAGAAGCTATAACATAACCTAACTAATATACACAAGTGTTAGAAAAGTTTTAAGTAACGACGATGACATAAAAAATAAACATGAATAATTTTAAAAGGAATAATTATTGAATGTACAATTTTCAAATTTGAATGTGGTTGGTGGTTCAATTGATGTTATATTGGACGTGTGCGTAATAGAAGTGGAACTCGTTGATTTAGGCCTACATGGTGTATTCAACTTATTCAGGATTTCCGAATGGTGCTCTTCATTTATTTGTAAATCGGATTTCAGAAGATGCATAGGTATGATCAGTGATTTTTAGTAATTCTTGTTCTTGAATGCCAATGCGAGTCATATTTGAAACTGCTGTGCATCGACTGGAGTGGTTTGTAATTATATATATATATTTTTTTTTGACGTCCAGACCAGCGCAGTTTCAAATGTTGGCAAACAAAGAAACAAATGCTAGGGACGCGATAAAATTAAACAAATGCTAGGGACGCGATAAAATTGTGCGATAAGTAGCCATGATTGGTTGAAATACGTCCTTTCGTACCGTTTTATTAGTCAAAAGTAGTATGACGTAGTAAGAGTGTAATAGTCATCGTAATACACTACTCTCTTAAATTGACTTAGCATATTGGGAATTAAATCAATGGCTTTACCAAAACACGCTATAAAATGTTTCATATAAAACTATTTTTATCTCGAAATGGAAGTAAAAACGAGTAAAACTGTATTAAATTTTTTTGATACACATATATACATTCATTGCACATTTATTTATCGAAAGTAGTGTTTTATAAACTCAGTTTAATATTAATTGATACAAGATTGTGACTTTGGTCTTCATTGCAAGTCTGTATCTAAAATTAAGTTTAAATGATAACGTTATATTGTTATGATAAGGCTGTGACTAAACAAATAATTACTTTTTTTCTGATAACATATTATTTAACTTCAATTGGTAATTGCTCAGATGGCTGTGATATCTCTTTGTGATAAGGCAACTGTTTAACGGTTGTAAGAGAATATTAATTGAGCGTAATGGTAACAACTCTTGTCTCTCTGTTTGAATCAGTCTAAGGGAGATACTTCATAGTGAAGATGTCGGAAGAACAGGAGTCGACTTCAGCTGGGAGATCCAATGTTGACAGTGAAGACAAGGTTGAAGACGACCAGGCCAAGGTTCAAGAGTCAATAGTTAAATTGCGCACGCTCATCGTAGGTAAGAGTTATAAAATTTATATTTTATGTAGAGGGGTTTCTTTCTGCTGTACTTAATCTCCCTTATACTTTTCTTGCATCTTTTACTTTAATGAACTATTTCTTTTTACAACCAAGCAATCAATTAGACGCACCAAGATGTAAATGAATCGGCTATTTTTGAAACCCCATAAGTCACTCATTTTTTCATTTTCGTTTTATGTGAAAAAATAAAAGTCGCAACATAGACGCATAATTTTATGTCAAAACACCGCAAGTCTGGTATATACTGTAGAATGCTTGTGAGGACAAAGCATATACAGTAGAGCGTCTAACGTGTGGGAGAGGACGAGCCATACGATAAACACGAGGTATGCACAAGGTTTTAGTTACAACATTTATGACGGAGCATTAATTGAAATTATAATTTCCGAAAACACACAAAACAAAAGAACAGAAATTGCATAACGTTATCATATACACATTTTAACAAACAAGCAATTGTAATGTTGAAATAATTCAATATAACAAATCAAATTTTGCTACTTATATGACGTTGCTTTCAAGCAGCATTTTTACGGTCATAAATTTCATTCTCTGTATGACTAACATAATATCACCGTCTTCTGTGGCCGAATTAACAAAACTACAGTATATTGGTCTGAAGTGACATCACTATTTCCTAAACATAATAATTATCCCTTCTCAAAGTTCAATTTATTCAGGTACAGTACAGAAGACGGTGATATCAGCGAATAGGGATTATAAAGAATGGACACTGAGAGAATTTTCCTGTGTTTTGTTTTTCTGTGCGCCAGCGTATAGTTCCACTTTCAAGCGCTAGAGGTTAGTGTAATCGAGCATACCCTAAGATAATAATTGAGAATAGAGTTGAGACACAGGATCCAAACATCACCTGCCTTATTGCATAATCCAGTAACGCTTTGCTGCAAATAAATTCAAGTTAACAGCTTTTCCTTATTTCTCAGTGACAAACTAGTTGTAATAATAATATTTTATATTTCAGATGTCATAAATTATATTATAAAATAATATAATACATTATAAAATTAAGTATCGAATTCGTGTAATATTTGTATATAATATAATATAGGTATATGGTTTTACTTCTCGTAAGAGTTTTGTTTTTCCATTTTCAGCGCTATCAAATCATTACATATTTTAATAGTTGTTGGGGTCAACGTTCAACTCTCATTATAAAGGAACTCTAGAGTCTAGAAATTACAGTTAATGACGGATTTATTATTTTATGGATCCAATTTATTTTATTTGAGTGCATAATGTACCTAGATGTATTAATTATATGTGTTATATTTCCGCTGTGTCGACTGCTAGCTGGTGTGATGTCAGCGCCAACTCTAGGGAGAAAGCAGAATCTCACGCTTTAGCTGGCTTGAAGGTCATTGAAATCGGTCCGGCTACATCAAAGGTACCGACGCGAAGTGTCCATTCTTTATAATCCCTATTCTCTGGTGATATTATATTAGCATACAGAGAATGAAATTCATGACCTTAAAAATGCTGCTTGAAAACAACATCATATACATATTATAAGTGTATATATTCTTATAAATGTATTTAATATAATATAATAGGCTTATAACAATTTGCAAAGAATATATAAACTAAGTTCAATTTATATCCGACTTTACAATATATTGAATAGTAAGATTTAGAATTAATGTTACAGCTCTATAACTCGAAAACCTGACGTGCCATGATAAATCTGATTACAGATCTGGAATCAGCGCATCAATTTCAGTATTAAACACTTGAAATTTCCTCAGTAGCAGGCAAAAAGGCCTTTTTTTTGTAGACTAGGTTAGTTTAAATATTTATAACATTTTGTGTACTTGAACAATGCAAGTAAACAAATTATTGCAACACATATGTTACTTTATAGATGGTGGAATCTAAATTTATTGATTTTCTTAATATAATAACAAAATATTGTGCCTTAATTTTCTAAATCTCTTAAGTCATGAACATTTTTACTTGTCTAGCAACAAATTTAATATTATGTAGACGTTAATGGCATGCTTCCGTGACTTATTCACTCAATACTTAACTTTCAGAAGAAAAGAATTTTACAAATACATCCTAGTTTATAAATTGTGTTTTTTTCCCCACAAGTTTGCAATTCTTAACTTACGGGGTTTTAAAAATAAACCGATTAAGATGTTTTCTAGTTTTTTTTAAGGAGCTATTGAGTTCGATAACATTATTTTATGTAACAACTTTTCCTTTCTGCTATGAAACTAAGATTTCTAAATAGTACAAGGGACTTAATTGTTCAGTGATTTTAGTATTAATGTAATATAAAAATGTTACATAATACTGTAATTCTTGTCTGGAAAATTAAGTTATAAAATACAGATGTCTTAACTGATTGATTATTATAACGATGAATTTATCTGTATTTTACAGATGTGTCGTCCATCAGTCATTTTAAATTGTTTAGTTATCAATATATTTTAATGTGACCTTATTTTATTTAATAGAGGAGAAGAAGCTGAGAGTGAGGAATGATGACCATTTCCTCCTGCGTTTCTTGAGGTCGAGTGAACTGGATGCAGAAAAAGCGTTCGAAAAGGTATGTAGTCTTCATTTATTGGTAAACAAATGGAAACAAAGTTACAAATTTCCAATATCTTCAATATTTTTGTATAAAGTTGAAGACAATATTTGGGGCTAAGAGGGATGAAGTTAGAGGGGAATGGAGAAAGTTACACAACGCAGAACTGCACGCATTGTATTCTTCACCTGACATAATTAGGAACATTAAATCCAGACTTTTGAGATGGGAAGGGCATGTAGCACGTATGGGTAAATCCAGAAATGCATATAGAGTGTTAGTTGGAAGATCGGATGGAAAAATGTCCTTTAGGGAGGCCGAGACGAGATGGGAGGATAATATTAAAATGGATTCGAGGGAGGTGGGATATGATGATATGATGATAGAGACTGGATTAATCTTGCACAGGATAGGGACCGATGGCGGGCTTATGTGAGGGCGGCAATGAACCTGCGGGTTCCTTGAAAGCCATTTGTAAGTAAGTAAGGTCCAAAATTAATGCTATGCTTTAGACCAGCAGATGTGAAACATTTAGGTTCTACTAATGTTGAATTATTATTTCGTCTTGTGTCATGATTATGTGCCTGTTAAACTTGTTATGATAAAATTTTAACAGAGTATATTTATAAATTTGTTCAATATTAAATACATTACATTCAGAATAAATTAATTTAGATGGACAATCAAAATGTTTCTTCAAACAAAGAATTTAATTATTCATTTTTGTGTTAAATTTAACGGACTAATATTAATTTTTGTACTTCCACTCCAAACAATAATGTCATATTGAATCATAGATTGAAAAATGGCCAAATAAACATTTCGTAGAACTCTAATGTGTAAGTAGCATCAAAGATTAACGAATTTATAAATTGTTTTACGGAGCCTCTTACAAAGATAAACAATGATTTGTAATATGTCCACTTTTTGAACTCTTATTGTTCCTGTGTTTTAGTTAGAAAGGGCAAATGTCTAAGACAAAAAAATACCATAGAAACCACTCTTTTTATTTAAAAAATCTGAAAATTGTATGTAAAGTTACTTTAGTATCCTTCCCGAGATGCAATAAGAAGAATTGATTTTTTTTTTAAATTTAAATAGCTTTTGTGCCTCCTGTAAAACTGGGAAAATGTGGCTTTGCCCTTTCTAAAATAAACGATTCAATTGTCACTGACTCATCTTCAACTTATTTACTTTTAATCAAAAACTTATCAATACTGAAGTTAGATTAACACAACGCAATAACCGCATGAAACTAAAAATCAACCTCAAAATATGCCAGAATACGGACAAAATGGCGTTACGACTGGTGAATGCAAGCTGTGAGCGTGCATTGTTGCCAACTCGTACGTTAATCTCCTCTCGCATTGTTACCAACTCGTACGAGAGTGTGCCGTGGGAACTCGCTACATAGGATAGTGTGCCGTGAACAAGAAATGAGAACCACTGCTCTGGATCATACAGATTATGAAATAAAGAAAACAACTTACGTAATTAAATTGAGATATGGGTGTTCTGTTTTTTTAAGTCTTTAGTATAAAATAATTACTTTAAAAATAACGTTTCTTTTTTTCTTCAACGGCTCTATGTTATAGAATTAAATTTGTTTCCAGTTGGTTAAATTCTACAAATTTAAGGCGAAGAATAAAGAGTACTTTTGTTCGGAACCGGCATCGGAGTACAGAGACCTGCTGTCACAAAATTTCTGCACATTGCTGGAGGATAGCGATCAGCATGGCCGTCGTGTGTTTTTAGCAAAAATGGGTAAGTTACGCCTTAATTTACAACGAAGTCCACAGTTATGAACACTATAGGCAAACCTATTAATTTTCGTCAAAGTTTTTCGTTTACTTGGTCTGCTTTTGTCTATGTATTTTTCATTAAGGTAAGCAGTGAGTGAAATTTGGGCCAAATTTTATTGAAAATTCATGGTCTTGTTTTAAGTCTTAAAATATTTCATACATCAGAAAATATCTAAAAAAAAAGAAAAAAAAAAAAAAAGAGAAGTAATAAATGGAACAGGACAGTTTTGAACAGGTAAGACACATGAAAATCTTTTAGTACGAAATCTTTATTTTCAACTCAGAAACGAATTTTTTTTCAGCGTCTTATATCAGAAAAAATAATCCAGGTGTTGTACTTTCAGTGATATTGAGACAAAAGTTTTCAAGTAAATTAGGAAAAATATGAAGAACATGAATAGAAATTATTGTGTTTTGGTGCAAAGGTTATTGAAATACACATTTCAGACGTTTAAGTAGGTATTATGATTATTTTTATTCACTTTTGGAAAATAAGACAAGAAAAATTTCTGCATACCAAATTAATCAAGATACATTAAAAAATAATACCAAATTTGAAGTTTGTTTCCGTGAAGAATGTCTTCACAAAAAAAATATTTCATCAAGGAAAATTTATTATTACACGGGGATATTTTTTGTGATATATTTACAAAAAATTTGATAATTTTATAACTCAGAAACTATTTACCCTAAGGATTTCAAATTTTATTAGTTTCTATTCTAATGTGTGATAATAGTACATTATGCAACGAGCCTATAATGAAGGTAATTAAGAAGTGAGTATGGATATTTATGAAACGAGCACAAGCGAGTTTCATAATTTTCATACGAGCTTCTTAATTACCATTATAGGCGAGTTTCATACGACTTTTTATGCTCGACCATATTTCTAACTTGATATTATTAATTTTTAGTAATGTCCCGTATGTTGTGAGATGTGCGCAGACGCGAAAGTATTGATTTTTTCCGAGGAACAGATGTCCACATTGACCTTGCTAGGCCATAAGAACCTACAGAGATAACATTGAAATTAAATTAGACATCGAAAAACGAGATGACAAATTGAATTTATTTGAATATTATTTACAATTAACGCTAATTATTGTAGTAACAGAACATAATCTTCTGCGACAGTATTGGATTTCCAGCCTCCGTGACTTTTCGCTAATTCTCTTTCGATTGCATATCCGAGAATAATCGATACTTGCGGTTTTATAACGGTAGAACCTGTCATTGGCTGAACAGTTGTAACCTGAGTCGTCATTGGCTGAAAGACCTGACCTTTAATGAGTAGGTGTACTTTAATGACATGCATTAAAGGTCTGCTACCAGGTGTATAATTACTACATTTCGGCATGGTCGACCATACAAATTTAAAAAGGTTTGGGTAAAAATAGTTTGATTTACAAATTTCACTCACGGTTCACCTTAATATCTCTTAATTTGTTACAAATTAGCAGCTTAAAGATATGTTTTATGTATCAATGAGGAATAAATATTAATATGACACCTTTGTTTCCGACGCAGCCGAGATAGACTTTGACTCTACGACTGTCAAGCAATGCATCAAAATAAATGACTTGTGGATGGAACTGGCCCTGGAAGAAGATGAGACGCAAAAGAACGGATTCGTGATGATACTAGACCTAGGAGGTCTACCGCTTCGACTTGTAAAGTTCTTGCATCCGAAAGCAACTATCACCAGCACACTAAAAACAGAGGTGAGAATTACAAATAAACTTCATTGTTATGGTACAATGTATAAACATATTGTTCTACATTTTCCTATCAAACCACTATTCTCGCTGCGTAGTCTACTTCCCAGTATAATTGCTTTTCGTATGTCTCGTATCTAAGCAGTATGTGATCTACTTTTTTCATGCCGACATCCATTAAAAGCTCTCCTTAAAATCAACAGCTCCAATAGATGGACTTACCATTCCTCTTTCTACCCTGGGTATAAATTCCCTGATGATGGAGTCGACATGTAGTTCTCAAACTTCGGATGTATTTACGTATACAGTATGATACGGTGCTAATATCCAAGAAACTCCCACCACGTTGGTCAACATGTATTCTCAAATTTCCTTAAGAGGTTAGGTACAGCTTACAGCAGTAAAATTTTTGGAAATATTCAACATTTTTTTCCTCCATTACTGTATCTTGTACAATAATGAAAATTGGTATATGTAAAACACTGTCCTTTTGCTATATAAAAATATTTTTACGATTAAAAAAAAAATTATTTATATATATATTTTTTCCAAAATTCAAAACGGTGGCAGTTCACTGTGCAGTGATGAAGCGTTTCCCTCAGAACTCATAAACTTGTTAACTTTTTCATGTTCTCTCTCTTTTGTTTTATTGCTGAAACTTAAGTTTACAATATCATGCTCTTTCAACTACATCCCTTAATAAATAATATATATTTTTTATTTTGTGTTAGAAGAAAATACTGATGTTTGATCATTTTTAAAATGAATTTATTTTTACCAGACAATCTATCAAAGGTAGAGAAGTGATTTTGCATCATATTGTAGATATGACATGCATAAATTCACACAAAAATTTCATCGCAGAATGTTAGATACTTTTTGAGTTATGAGGGAAACGCTTCATCACTGCACAGTGCAGTTTGAATTTTGAAAAAAAAAAAAATATATATATATATATATAAGTATTTTTTTAAATCGTAAAAATATGTTTATCATATAGCAGAAGGACAGTGTTTTACACATACTAATTTTATTATTGTACAAGACACAGTAATGGAGGAAAAAAATGTTGAATATTTCCACAATTTTACTCCTTTAAGATGTACCTAATCCCTTAACAAACTCCGACAATCTCTTACCCGCGGATAAGAAACTGCAATATGGTGCAATCGTGGCTACTGGCGGGTATAATCTCTCTCCCTTCCTGCTGCACGACGGGGCATATCACAACGCACTGCTTACCCTTTACCCATTTCAGCGAGTGCTGACGACCACTGGTTTAGTATTATCATTTATTGAGTGATGTACTTTACTTCTGTATCTAGATACATTGTTCAAAATTATTAAAATTGTAGACATAGGACTACAGTGTATCGTTATGAAGATACAGTTCTCGACGCTAAATAACCTCGTAGTTGATACAGCGTCGTTAAATAACCAAGTAAAAAAGAAAGATACAGTTCTTATTCTTAATTTCTTATTCTTCTGACGGGAATATTGTAGTAATGTCTATTCTGACTCCAGAAGTCTTGCCGTCGTTTCTTTGGTCTACTTGAATTACGTGTTACTTCTGCGTTATGTGACATAATATTCGCCCTGCGCTTTATTTCTCCGAAGGCATGAGAAGCGAAGTGCCGAGTAGGTCACTGGGACTACTGTCTTGAAGTTATTAACCGAGCTCCGGAACAATATATTTGGCGCCACTAGGACAAAATATATTTTCGTAATTTTTATTGACAATAGATTTCAGACTTCAAGCTCTACCCATTCCTTCCCTCAATATGAGCCCCCTTAATTACCTTTCTTCCTGGTATTACTTAAACCAAAAATTGGATTTTTATACAAGATTTTACCTTTGACTAAGATGCCAGCCTTGCTCAACTAGTCCACCGCTGTAGAGCAATGGTTAGCATGCGTGACCGTGAACGAGCGTGCCCAGTTCAAATTCTGGTTGGGGAAAGTTACCTGATTAAAGTTTTTCCGGGGTTTTCCCTTAAGGGGACACTTCACCACAAATGACAACTTTTTTCCTAATAATTTTTTTCACCCAAGTTTTGAAAGCATGTTTACTATTTCAAGGACTAATAAAATCCAAATTTTGAATTCCCAAATGTTTTTGACTTTTTATTCATTTTAGTTTTTGCTATTTTTTAGAAATATTTTAAAATCCAAGGTTTTAGTAGAGAATCTCAGTTTTTAAGTTTCCTTTTTGTTTTTTTTTTTTTTTTTTTGTTACATTCACAAGACATAGAGAAACATTTCTATGTATTCATTTTATGAAATATTTCATTTATTCACTTTCAAAAATGTTATTTTTCCTATAATTCATTAAAACAATATAAATAAAATAAACTATCATCATTTCTTACGAAAGAAATGCATAGAAACATTCAGCTACCTCATAAATACTTCCAGGAGAAGTTTCCATCCAGATTGATTAATATTTGGCATAAAAATGTTGGTGTTGAATCAAGAAAAATAAACTTATGGAAAAGTGGATTTGAAAGTAAAATGAATATTTATGTAACACATATAGCTATATTAAAAATCTCCTCCGCCACACTCATATAGTTACTTCAATTTTAGCACAAAAAGTTACTAGATTTGTAATAAGAAATATGTTTGATGAGAAAATAATTTTGAAAGTTCTTTAAATATCATGCTTTCCTACAGCCGTAATAAAAAAAAACATATTTGTAATCAGAATTTAACTAAATCCATTTGGGGTATGAAAGTGTACGTTTTAAAGAAATGAAATAGACAATATTTTTTTTTTTTGGAAAATTTTCATTATTTCCAGTGGAGGCTCTCATTAATTAACCCAATAAGAGCAAATGCTGGGTAGTAGTGTAATAATGTATCGTCTGGCGCAGGTAACCAAACCAAAACAAGTAACAAAACCTAACCAATGATAAATAGAGAAAAGAAACTAAAATAGACACAATTAAGCAAAAACTCTTGGTTTTCATGTTCAAACCACATGCTAAAACCTTTTTCTGACCGCACTTATTATGCTCACTTTAGCTGTTTTATTTGCATGGTTGAAAAAAGTTTCTGACCGCTAAATTAAAATATATTAAATAAACGAAGACCTGTATCGCGTGTGATGAAACTAAAGAGAGTGATTTATTTTTTTTTCTTTACATACCATTTCATGAATCTCTTGTAGGCAGTTTCATACAACTTTCTTGACTTATCAGGCAGCAAATTTAATGTAGCATTCTGTACAGTTCCTAGGATTTCGGATGGAATGCTAGCAAAGTCTTCTGTTTCAACCTTACTCCATATTTTCAATATTTAATTGCAATTATCATGTTCAAAATGGCGACCAACAATATTTGAGGAGAATATTTTCAAAAGTAGTTAAACGCCTCGAATTAAATTTTTCAGAATATGTGTTTTTTATATAATCAAAAAGTATTAACTTCAAATGTTTCATTATTTTATTATAATATTGTTTATTTACGTACGAATGCGATTACGTAATAATTACTTCAGAATTCAGATTTTTTAAAATGGAAAACTGAGAGTACGAAATTTACATTTTTTTTATTTTTCAAACGTCGCTCAACGCCAAGACATTAAAACATGTTTGTTAATATTTAAATCTGAAGTTTTTCTCTTTTCTAAATGACATTTTTGCTGATATTTTATTTTTAGTTTGTATTTAATTTGTATTACTAGGTCTGTAATCTAATATGTATTTTATTAATTTTTCGTCATTATTAGACATCGGATTTTTAGGCACTAAAAATTGCAGTCTTAGGCGCCTAAAATAAGCTCAAAATTTGTAAAATTAGGCTCTATTTTAATGAAAATAGGCATTTTAGGCACATCAAGGTATCATACTTATTTCTTTCACTGAAAATTTTAGTTATACACTAAAATACGGACAATAAAGTATGTTTAAACATTAAAAAAGAATACTATATTATATTTATAAACAGAGCTGCACAACTTTAATATATTGAAACTAATGAAATAATGATTATTGATATCAAGATTACTCATTTTAAGTTATTGAAATTCAGTTCCATGCTCAGACTTTATTATAATTATCTGCACAGTACACCACCAGAATTTTTTCTAAATTCTCCACAGTTAACCTTTGCCTTTTGTCACTGAGAATCATTTTGAAAGCAGAAAAACTTCTTTCAACCGAAACTGATGTGAGAGGCGCAAATTTTAAATTAGGTACAATAGAAACATCAATACTTACTGGAACATTTACACTTCCCCCCGATATCACTCTTGATACTTTTTCCAACAATGAAAATCCTACATTCTTATTTAATACGTTGTCCCACTTATTTTTAACTTTTTTCCCAGTTTCGCCCAAAGCTGAATGTATGTTCACTTGAGCTTCCTTTACTATTGCTATTTGACTACAAAGAAATTGTTTTTCGCGTTCTAATTGTTCAATGCTTGCAGGTATGAAAGAAAAGTTTGATGTTCTATCGTTTTTCACTCGTGAGTCATTCAGACAATCTTTCACTGCTTTCACACACGCTGCACTATCAGTTTCAGGTAATTTATCAATAACTGTGACCACTTCTTTAAAATACTTAGATTAATACACCACTGGCTGAATCCAGGTTCCCCATCGTGTAACAACCGGCTGAGGTGGGAGTGGGATATCTGGAAAGTTCTCTCTGAATATTGAAATCCTGGATGGGGCTTTACAAAAATATTTTTTTGTGTTAGAAATAAACGAATTGACAAGAGGAAATTCATTCCGGATTGTTTCAGAAACCCTGTGAAGGCCATGTGCTAGACAGGTTACATGCGTGAGGTTAGGATAAAATGTTTTAAGAAGTGGAACTTCAGCAACCATGTATGAGGCAGCATCAGTACAAAACAACAGAACTTTAGAATCGTCTATATTACCTGAGTATAAAGACTGTAGGCCTTTATTTACAAAATAATCAATGGCTTGGCTATTCACTTTCGAAAGTTCCTTAACACATACGAGGTGTGGAATCGAAGGTCCATCAGGACTAAGTTTTCGTACTACCATATTTGCTATATACCTATTCATAGGATCTGAGGTTTCATCCACAGAGACCCATATGTAAGAATCACCTATATCCTCCCGAATGGAAGCTAAAGTTTCATTGTATATTCTGTCTAAGTAATTTTTTCTTAGGGTCGACTCAGATGGGATATTTTGTTTGCAGTATTTTTGTAAAAACTGTCTTAAAACCGAATTTTCAATTGCATTCCAGGGAATGTTAGCAGCAACAAACGCTCTAGTTAAATCAGCATAGAAATTGCTGCTGAGATTGGATGAAGTAGGCTGTGTTAGTAAAGTTTGTTGCAGTTGATTTTTCTGCTGAGCTTTAGCCTTATGAGCCGCTCCTTGAACATGCTGCTTTAGGTGGCACTTCTTTTCTTGCGAAATCTAAAAATGTAAAGTAAACTGAATTAAAATAAAATCCTAATTGTTGTATTTCCGTATTTCTATCACAAAGTTAGTGGGTTAGAACAATCAAAATTTTAATGACCTGCAAATACTTTAACTATCGGAATTTAAAAGCTTAAAGTGTAGTGGTCTTAAAAAGAATTATACCTCAGGATAGCTCAGTCAATGTATAAATATTATAGGCCTACTCATTAAAATTAAGAGAATTTATATATTTCAACTATTGTTACATACCTGTTTGCTACAAATCTTGCAGAATATTATTTTTCCATCATAAGTGAATTCTGAATATTATGTTAGCCATTGCCGGATCAATGTAGATTTTGCACTTATATTTTTCGGCATTATCGCGTTAAACTTCACAGGAAAACGTCCTACCGCTCAAAACTTCTCAACACAAATAAGGTGAGAGAAAGAGCAACTGTTAACGAGCATTCAAATGAACCGTTGTTATTGAGATTCAATTGGACAAAAATACAAAGTTCCACTTATTGTTGCATTTCCTGGTAGTGTTAACACTAGGAGGGCCATTCTTTTAAATATTTTGTAACGGTTTACCCTACTAATTCGCAGTTTTACGACTTTTCATAAATATTTCAAAAACACTCTTTCTCCAAAAATTGTGATTTTTATGACACTCTGAAGGGCAGTACAGCTAATCGGTTTCAGACCGAAAACAGTCATTTTTATAGTATAGTATATCTCTGAATCGGTAGCAGCACATGTTGTGATTGTTGCCTGCTTCAAAACTAAGGTTGGTTCTTTGTCGGCATTTATGCCTCCAAACATGTTAAATTCGGTGAAATCTATTGCGAGTGTCGTGAGATTCAAAACATTTTGTTTCCTTTATCAATGGTTTCATGGCCGGTGTGAAGCAAACTTTCCACTTTTGAAATGCGTTAAATTTCGCAGTGAATGCATGTATAAACTATAAAAAGTAAGAGTAAAATGCGAAACTTTACAGTGAGTTAAGCATTTTTAGGCGAATATTAACAAATTAGGCTCTAATAACCGTTTTAGGGCATTTTAGGGCACTATAAAACTCTTTGAATACCTTTCAATTTCCATGAAACACAAATATTAATAATTATTTTTACTTTTCTCCTAAAGAAACAAAATAGGCATTTGCCCTAGAAGCCGATGTCTGGTCATTATATAACAGTTTAAACAAAGTATCTACAAAGTTAAAAATACAAAATAAACTTTTTTTGGGAAAGACAAACTCTATTCATACAGTAATGGTAATAATTGAATCTCTTAGCTAGCTGTATAAAAAGGAGTGAAGTCCATATTTGCTAAAAATAACCTGAAATATATTATTTTCTTCCTGAAGTACTCACACTTAAATTTCTATACAAAGTACTAAGTTTCCAAGTAACAATGAAAACCAATTGAAACATTCATAGTGTAAAATAAGAAAACATGTTATGGGTTTTCCCAAAACACAGATGCCTGGATATTCTTTTTTCTCCAATTTGATATGAATCTCCAGTAATGATTTTGAAAAATTCTTTAGCTAATTCTGGTATTTCAAAATATTTCATGAGGTTCAAAATGTCCTCCTTCTCCTTACTAACCATAATATTCTTTGGGAAAGTAGCTGGCTTCATTATTTCCTGGATAAAGGTCTGATTTTATTATCTCAACTTTAACTAGATGTCCCTTGTCTACGTCACACAAAAAATCCCTGCCCATGATAGAGTTTTCCAGATAGAATTTGTTGGCCAATTCTCTCCCGTTTAAGTTACATTGAATGTCTTCTGCAGTTAAGATATCGTTAAATCGAATACTAATAATGCTAGTCCTACTACTACTACTACTACTCTTAATATTATTATTATTATTATTATTATTATTATTATTATTATTATTATTATTATTATTACGGTACTACTATTACCATCACCACTTTTATTACTATTACTATCTTTTCCATTACTATTATTACCTTTTACTTGGTTATTTAACGACACTGTAATAACTATTGGGTTATTTATCGTCAATAAAATTTATGATAGCGAGATGGTATTTGACAAGATAGACCAAGGATTCGCCATAGATAACCTGACAATCGCCTTATGGCTGGTAAAATCCTGGGGAAAAAATCCAGTCCAAGCAGGTATAGAACCCACGCCCGAATGCAATTTCGGATTAGCTGATAAACGCGCTACCGCGTGAGCTATGCCGGTGGCTATTGTTACTATTACTGTTGTTTTTATTATTATTAGACTATTATTATTATTATTATTATTATTATTATTATTATTATTATTATTATTATTGCTACTATTGCTACTATTACAGTTTCTGCTATTATGTTATTCTATTACTCTTGCTTTTATTACTATTACTTCTACTCATATTTCTATTACTACTGTTACTTCTATTACTACTAATACTATTTATACTATTGCTACTATTACTTCTACTACTCTTTCTTCTATTACTATTACTTATATTCTTATTCCTATTAATACCTACTATTACTTTTACTTCTGGTATTATTACTACTATTACTTCTATTCATTTTATTTCTTTTACTTCTGGTACTATTGCTACCATTACTTTTGTTACTATTACTATTATTTACTATTGCTAATATTACTATTTCTACTATTACTGTTATTACTTCTATTACTATTACTTCTACTCCTATTTCTATTACTACTCTTGTTTTTCCTATTACTAACACTATTTCTACATAACTTCTACTACTATTGCTATTACTACTGTTACTATTACTACTTTATTATGATTAAAATTATCTTTTCAAGTTCAGGGACTATTTTATTTGAAATATTAATTTTGGTGATTAATGAAGGTATATTTTTCCGTAAACTTTGAAAGATATAGCTTAGTTTTGGTTTATAAGATCAATATTTTTATTAAAGTATTACTACTACCTATTTCTTCGTTGTTAGTAGTATTTGAAGTAAGTATTTTCATGAAATTAAACAAATTGAAGCCTTAAAATATTTGTCTGTAGGTACTTCATACAGTGAGAAAACAAAAATTCTGGAAGAAAAAGTAGTTGTTATAGGTCATTCGGTATCTCGTGAAACTTACCTGCCCGTCAGGGGAAGAATAATGTGGACTCAGAAGCTTCCCTCCCTCGCTACGCTCCTATTCATAGCAAGCGAACTCACTTACCCCCACCACAAGATTCTTACTATATGCTACGGCGCACGCATTTGGTTTCACGAGATAACGAATGGCCTATAACTCTGCAAATTTAAAACGAAAAGCATATATTTTTCTTGATAATATATTTATTTATTAACTAGACAATTCATGAATTTTATTCGCTTAATAACATTTTATAATGTATGGTAGACTAATCCTTGTTTCAATGAAACGTTTCTCTGTTAAATTGTCATTTTTATTTAATTTGGAAATAAGATACACTGTATAATTAATTTCCACTGATGTAGGAACTGTATAAATATCTCTTTTTTTACAGATGCGTCCGTGGTCTAACTTTGAGGTGCACGTGGTGAATTACAATGCTCTTGTGAGCACTTTGGTCAACCTCCTATTTCCTCTGCTCACAACGAAGATGAAAGAACAGGTCAATTTCCAATTAAGATATTTTAGTATGCAGTGTATTCCACTGTTTTCAAATATTACATAATTTTTCGTTTATATTTTGAGCTCAATCGACAAAAGTATTTCGGTATTGTTAATGTATTCGTATGATATTGGGATACTGAAAATAACTCACTGTCAGATGTGTAGTAGCATTTCTTGAATAAGTAGGAGGGTACTTAGTTGAAATTTTTCATGTAAAAACAAATGATTTCTAAAAGCAAAAGCGAATGCTTAAGAAATATACGCAATAAATAATTTCAATGTCTAGACTGCATATGCATAGGGTGTAAGTAGTAGTTATTCACCAAAAAAATACATTTACAAGATGTAAATTCAAAGAACTTTACTTCTAAGTTATTAAGTCTTTTCAGTCCATGTTCGAATTGAAGGGAGGAAGTAGGGGAAATTTCCCCTTCTGGATTTTTCTCCGACTTCTGCATTCCTGTGTTCATTTCTAACCGGAGGAAGAAAATTCTTCCGTCTGAATGTATGTTTTAATATTATTAGTACCACACCAGCATGACTAACGATATTTTTCTGAAATTGCAGACGTTTGAGATGGGCAGGGCATGTAGCACGTTTGGGCGAATTCAGAAATGCATATAGAATGTTCGTCGGGAGGACGGAGGGAAAAGACCTTTGGCGAGGCCGAGACGTAGATGGGAGGATAACATTAAAATTGATTTGAGGGATGTGGGATATGATGGTAGGGACTGGATTAATCCTGGTCGGAATAGGGACTGATGGCGGGCTTATGTGAGGGCGGCAATGAACCTTCGGGTTTCTTAAAAGCCATTTGTAAGTAGGCCTAAGTATTAGTCAAAATGAAGCATTCAGGAGTTAAACTTTTTTTTTCCAGATTCATTTTCATGGGAAAGATTGGGGGTCCCTTCACAAATTCATAACACCGGAAGTGTTGCCTCAAGAGTATGGAGGCCAGAAGAGTACAATAGATTATCAAAAAATGCAGCAGTATGTATATGACAATGAAGAAAAACTACTTGGTAAAGTATGAACTATGTTTTAATTAAGATATTAAATATATGATATTTTTCCGTAGTGTAAGAAAAGACTGACAATTAGAACCTTTGAAATTGAACATTTTCACCTGGATGCATAGCGTAAAAGTTTTGCACGTGTATTTGCCTCAAAAACTTTTAAACACAGAAACTATCGATAAGAAGTGTAAGTTAAGAGAATCAGGTTCCAGAAAAAATCATAACTTATGGGTTGTATTTTAATGGAAACGTCTTCTTTGACACACGTCCTATAATATGTGGCATTAGCCAGTAGTGTTGCTAACCGTACGATAATAATTTATAGCGATAACGTTGGTTTTCACCTTCTGAGCGTGGTGCACACCACAGCACCTTATTCTAGTGACAAGGCCAAGAAAGCATGGTGTTCTACCTCCATACCCCCATGGCATACATAGGGGATATCTTTACCTTCACCTTTTACGATATTCGATGAATATGCGATAATGTTAAAATGAAAAATGTATTAGAAATACAGCCGGGTTGTTAGGCAAAATGTATTTTACTACTGGCTTGGCATAACATCAAAGTTATACGGATGCAAATGCATTTCGAGGTATTTCAGGATGATGGGGGTAATTTTTATTTTGCCTATTTAAGCTGTTACCACGTATTTGAGGAAGAAGTGTTTATGTTTCCTCTTTTGTGTTTTGAAAAGGAATTGAAAAATTGTTCATTATTTTACTACTAGGGCATTCGATTAGTAATGGCAACAATGCTGTAAATCAGTGCTCCTAGCGGTGACCATTGAAACCTACTACGTAATATAGCAGCGATTGTTTCATAAATTTTCAATGCAATTTAATCATTGAATCTGATCAGCAAAACCCAAGTTAGACCAGCCACATTTTTTTTATGAATACACAAGCGTGATCATCTAAGACTGAAGAATTAGATTTCCATAAATTCAAATAAATTCATGAATTAAAGTCGGAATAAAAAAAAGTCAACTTGATCTTTGTTTATGTATTCTTTCAGCGAAACATGATGTTGGTTCATTAGCATAATCTAGTGCAGTGGTCGGCAAAGATTACGTCATATAAAATGCAGCCTGCAATGCACAGCAAAGGGTAAGGTAGAGGGGGAGGGGGTTACTCAGACTGCTTAACGTTGAACGAACAAGTGATGGCTAAGGGGATGGAGATCATGCCTTACTCCTGCGAACAGCTTGTGTATCAAAAATGGTTATCTCGCGGTCACGAAATGCCGATCACTGATCTAATGGGTGCTGAGGAAATTTGCGCGGGACATTTGGAGTAACGGAACGTTTTAGTCAGCAGAGGGTAAAACACTGGCCGCTTAGAATGGTCGCCAGTTGGCCACCTTTCCTCTAGGCAAATATATTAGCACAAAATAACAAATAATATAGCCTATCAAGTAACAAGGTGTGGTATGTGATAAAATATTTTTGCTCTACGATATTGATTAATATCGTACGCACAATATCCAGCAAGCCTTGAGAGCACCAGTCCAAAATGGTAGGCGCGAGTTTTGAAAGTGACATTGATCCAATCACTAAAATAAACATTAATCCAACTTCAAACATTTCACTGGGAGTTATTCCCCAGATAAATATCACAAACTACACAATAAACAACATGTACTTAATATAAATACATTCTGTTCATGTTACTTCTAATATTATATCAAATTTAGTTCATTTCCTTTGTTTTAACGTGTTGCTTTGAGATTAAAATCTCCATACCAAGGCTTGCAAAACATTAATAAATACGGCGTATACGCCTGCCATCTGTTGAACTACTCGGAAACACGCCGAGAAGACACTCATACTCGTGACATCTGTTGCAATAGTCGAGAACACCCTGAAAATACGAGTGCATGCATGTTCACCATTTCATTATCACTAAAGTAACAAGGTAAGATATTTGTAAAATCTCGCTTACTCTCTTTTCATAGACATACTCGCGTCTTAATTACTACCATTGTAGGCTCATTGCATAATATATTACTGAAGGATATTTCTTCTTCCATTTTTCTGCACAACAAACATAATACAATGAAAATAATGTTTTTTGTCTATGATGGGTAGCCTGTATAAAATTATATATAACACGATGTGATATGTTCTTAGCGTCATTACTTTCTTTATATATTATTACTTACCAAGACAAATTATAATTACATTGCATTGGAACATAAATTCGTTTCTTCACAATAACTGTCATTGTTATTTTTCGCAGTAATTTGGTATTATCTGAGCAGATATGAGCACCTCAGTCTTATATTATAATGTAAAACAATCATCGTTCATATCAACACACAAGATATTTTTGCTAGCAAGGAAAATGTTACTAGTAAACCATTCTAATCCTCAATTAATCCTCAATTAGTAGCATATTTGTAACACTATTCCTTTTTTTTCAGAACTCTGTTCTCTGGGATACATCGATGAAGGAAAATGAAGAAACGTCATGACAGATGTTTTGTGTAGATACAAAATAAAACAGAATTTCCCTCAAGTTCAGTAGTTATTAAGGTATACATCGACTCGAGAAATGTCAAATGTCTTCAACATTTTGGTAAATAATGTTTTTGCCTCGTCTAGAAGCTCATTTCTTCTAGTTTTAAAAACACACATAACTTGTATCCATTATCTCAATAATTTCAAAATTATTTGGGAATTTATAATATAAGCGTACACTACTTCTATACCTTTCGCCATCTTAAGTGTCTGTTTTCTCCTATTTCATATTTTCCGACATTTATTATCCTTCCGACGGACAAAAATGCCTAGATTCAAATTGAACAAAAGACTTCATTGAGGTATCAAATTAAAGCTTAAACATGTGGCTATGTTGTAAACTAAAATTATTATTTTCAATCAATTATTTTATCCCAAAAACACACAAATACATAAATATTTTTTTCTAGAGTGTTTCAAGATAAATAAACAATTTTTGTATGTAATATTTTCCATACGTAGGGATCATTTTGGCGAAAGAAGTTTTACCCTAAGTCAATTTCTAAAGGAGTTAGATCGGTCTGAAATTTTATTAATTTAAAAAAGGAAAAAAGATTTCTTTGGGCTCATAACATCGATTTTCAAGTTTGAATTATATAAATTGCTTATATTACTCTCAAGAATCATGTCACCAAATTTTCAAAAGATATTAAGGAAAAAATGTGGATTTTTATTCTAAGAATCGATGTATACTTTAAGTGGATGGAGACATTTCATACATCCTGAATATCATACTCAGAATTGTAATACGAGTGTATGTACAGTTGGATTCTCTTCCCTAGTTCGATGTCAAGTAACTCGGCAGAGTCTGGAGTCAGATGACACATCGTATTGTTTTGCATTATGAATTTTGTATTTCTAAAAAATGTCAACTTCTCTGCGTCGCTCTCTTTATAAGTATTTTTTTGTAAATAAAGATTAGCCTCAACCAATAATAGCATTCCAATAGTTACTTCTTTTCTCGGTCGTCGCCTTCAAATATTGGTTTCTGTGAGATTGTTGTTCCCACAGAAACTTGCAAAAATTGGTCTTTTCTCTCGTATTTAATATTCCACATAACATTTCTGACATCGTATTTTGAATTTCTTGTACCATGACAACGCTTTCTATTCTACTTTATGACTTAATAGATACTAGACATTAATTTACAAATCGATTGTAATAAAAACAATAGCAACAAACTTTCATAAAAATAACAAACATAGGCTATAACATTTCTGGCATATTTTCAAGGGGAGAGACGAATAATGATATTTTAATAGTTGTAGTTTTATTTTAATTTGCGGCTCGTTTTGACATACAAATCTTAAAATTGCCAACAATTTTCATTAACTATTGAATAGCTATTTGAAGGGAAAGTGGTAATTACAAAATAAGAGTTTGAAAAACACGTACCTACTTTCTTACTATTTGGAGCAAGAGAATGCTTACCAAAAATCACATGTAATATCCTTAAATTTGTTTAAAATTCCCTTTTATGAGTTTTAGAAGATTGTGGTGCAAATTATGAATATCTCTCTTTAGAATTTACACTATCATTTACATGCTAACACATACATTTTTGTTTTTAATATACAAAACGAATAATTAGACCTCATTTAATTTTTCTTTATATTTTGATGTTTGTAATTCCGGATCCCAGTGGTCAACCTCACTTGAGGACGGATGATTTTCAATAAATCTTAGTAGTTAAATTAATTAAGGATTCAAAATTGAATTGTTTTCATATTTCGTAAAATGTGTTTCAAGTTTACTTTTTACAAACTTTTTCTAATCTCATTCACATTGAATTATCTCTACATCCCTACATATAAACTTTCGTTCTTAGGAAGTTTTAACATAAGGCGTTTGAAATAAGGCTTTTCCGTTTTTTGAGTAAAAGTTCAGAAGAACACTAAATTTTCAAAGTGACGTAATAGTGTTGTGTTCTTTGTGTATACGTTAGAAACTTTGGTACAATAACAGTATTTAAAATGAAATACAGCTTTAAGAAAACATTTAAAAAATGAAAATGAGTGTACTTAAAAATTAAGAAAATTGTATAACAAAGTAAAATAATTATATTCAATCCCTCATCTGTACATAATTATAAAATTTTGATTGTTGGTAATAATGTGCTCAGTAATTTTACTGATAGTGCCTTTAAACCACAACAAATTCTATTTTTTTTTGTATTCAGCTTAGTAACTGAACAATTAATCGTAAAGTAAAGGCGACACATTATGAAACTAAATTATGAAATAAATTTATCTTCTTGGAGTATGGAGATTACATGGTCTTAATGAATGAAACTGAAAATGAAATACGTAATAGTTATTTACGTTAAAGACAGTTATGTAGAACTTAACATGCGAACGTGGAATTTAACTAGACGAGTAAGAGATTTTTTTATACATGTGAGCATGTTGAGTTCTTATAACGGTCGTGTATTGTGCAACGTTTTATGGTATTTTGAATCTTATATCTTAAGAGAAAATAAATTAATAACTGCAACTTCTGCAAAAGTACAGCGGTCGAAACAAAAGACTGACCCCTATTGTAATCGATTATATTTTCTATGTTGTTGGAACAGAAATTATTGAGAATTTGTAGATAAAATAACAATTGAGAAACGTCTTAATCAGTTACTATGATAGCGAAAACGTCATAATCGGTTTCTTCTGCCACGAACTCTTCTCCCGTTCACCATTCCTTCCAGTGCATCCTTCAGTAGGCAGTTTCTTCTCAGCCAGTGACCCAACCAATTCCTTTTCCTCTTCCTGATCAGTTTCAATATCATTCCTTCTTCACCCACTCTTTCCACACAGCTTCATTTCTTATTCTGTCCACTTCACACGTTCCATTCTTCTCAATATCCACATTTCAAAAATGCTTCTATTCACTTCTCTTCACTTCGTCGTAATGCCCATGTTTCTGCCCCATGCAATGCTGCACTCCACACAAAGCACTTCACTAGTCCAGTAGCGGCCGGTGATCCAAATCCTCGGTGAGGCCAGATGCAACTAGTTTAAGTGCCTCCGATGGAAAATGTTTATTTATGATATTAATTATTATTGTTGTTATATTATTAATATCATTATTACTGTATTATTATTATTATTATTATTATTATTATTATTATTATTATTATTATTATTATTAGTCTATTATTATTACTAATAATGAAAAATAATAATTTCACTCACCAAATAAGCTGTTATGCTGCGAGTTTCAGTGATTGTTTCAATATGATGAAGCAACCCATATTATGTGTTGAAATTTCCCTTTCTTTCTTTTCAACAGAGAAGTTTATTTTGCACCACATTACCACTTAACCATTTATGTTGCCCATACCAGGATGCAATAGAAACTCGCGTTTTAAGATTATCTGTCAGAAAAATTGTCAGCGATGTCATAGGTATCTCGGTCGGCTCTCTCTTTATTTAAAACTTCCTTTCTTTCAATACTATTTCTTCTCGAAAAAGGACACTCTAACAATGAATTAACTACACCAACATTATTTCTGGCATTTGTTTCTGTTTATATTTTCCCGAAATGCATAACAACATTGGCCCAGATTCACTACACGAAGTACAATAGTACAACACCCTCGCTTAAGTCATAAACTAAGACATAAGAGGAGAGAATAGTGTGGGTCTCTGCCTGCCAAAGAGCTGGAATGTTTGTTATTTATGGCCTATTTAGGAAGACAAGTCACCCTATTCCCACTCCAGTCTACCCTTGAGGCCGGCCCATGGTTGGGAGGAGTGAAACCTGACCAGGCCAGACGAATTGTGCCTCAGTTACAACGTTTAAAGCGCAACGTCAAAAGCCCGCGAAGAGAAACGAAGTTCCAGAAGCAGACCCGGCACGAGCGATCCTGGCCTCTGGAACAAATTTTACTGCAAAACAGGTCTACCTACACCACAAAGTTTTCAAATGCTTCAACAGCGATATATGCTTCATTCAAATGACTAATGCATTACATAAAAATAAAATTTGATTTCAGTTAAGCCAAGTGACTGAGGCCCGGCCTCACTTGCCTCAGTCAATCAGCCGCCACTGCACTAGTCTCTTCCTTAGTTATTTTTCCAGAGGCTTCCTTGCTATTCTCCTTTCGACTTCCTGGCAGCAGCTCAAACATACATATGTAGGGCTATTTCAGAATGTCCTGTATAAAAACGCACCCACTCTCAAAATATCTCTTTCCTTCCAAGAACTTCCTCTTGGGAGAATAACAGATGACTAACTATGGACTTTCATTGCATTTAAAGCTCTCGAGGGCTATGACCTCAGTTCATACTTGAACTTTTTGAAAATAGAATACGGTGGGACTGTGGTGGCATGGTGTCAATATGATGTCGGGCTTTCTGTTGCAGGACATTTTACTGATTATAGATACGGTACTACAATGTCGAGGTTCGTAAAGCTGAATTTATTTGTTGCTCATTGCTAGTAAACTTGGGGAGAAATATGGAATTTCCCAAAACCTAGCATATTTCCAGGTGAGACAATTTGAGTCTTATGTGACATGGAGTTAACACGACAAAACAACATGCCAATTAGAGACACAACTAATGTGCTATTTGCTTATGGCGTATTTACTCCCCACTAACTGTATAGACACACTAGTCGGCTGATAAAATGATTTGTAAGCCTATTAGAAATTATCGGTACTTGCAGCCCTCTCGTAAACTTAAGCTTTTGAAAATACACAAATATAATCCATATATAGGCCTATGTTATGTAGGTTTTATGCGTAAGAAAACAAATTCTGAAATAAGCATGCAGATATCGTAGAAATTGCAATTGCAAATATGAAATTAAAATATTCAGAAAATATAGAGTAAAAATAATTAATGAAGATGAGGCAAAAAAGAAGAGCAAAAGAAGGGACGGGAGAGAAAAAATAGGAAAACAAGGGAAAAGGAAATGTGAAGGACAGTGGAGTGGAGAGAATTGACGCGAAATGAAATGGGGTGAGTTTGTACGCAAAATGAAATGAGTTTGGTTGACACTAAAAGAGATGAGATTAGTTGACCTGAAACGAAATGGGGTGAGTTGACGCGAAACGAGATAGGGGGACATGAAAAGGGTTCAGATATGATGAGGTGATTTGATACGAAATGAAGTGAGAAGAGATTAATGAGATGAGAAAAGAAGGGTTGATGTGAATTGACATGAAAAGAATTGAGTTGATATGATATTACTTGAAATGAGTTTGTATGGGATTGCATGTGTTCTGAGTTGACATGAAATAACACGACGAGATATAATTTATATTGGAATACAGAAGGTAAATGAATTGTTATAGGGATACACGAGATGAAATAAGTTGATATAAAACTAAATGAAGAGATGAGTTGATATGAAATGAAATGGAATGAGAAGAGATGAGTTGCTATGAAATGAAATGAGAAGAGATGGAGTTGATATAGGTGAGAGGAGATCACTTCACATGAGGAGAGATGAGTTGATATGAGATGAGATGAAATGAGATCAGTTGGTGTGAAATGAAACGGGAAGAGATGAATTGACATAGGTGAGAGGAAATTACTTCACACGAGAAGAGAGGAGTTGATATGAGATGAAAGAGATCAGTTGGTTTGAAATGAAATGAGAAGAGATGAGAGAAGAGATCACTTCACGTGAGAAGAGAAGGGATAGTACGAGGTCACATGAAAAGAGTTGTGTTGATATGGGAATAAGTTACACGAGATGAAATGAGTTGATATGAGATGACATGAGTTGCAATGAATTGATTTGGGAATTTATAAGATTAAATGAGCATATGTGATGACATGAGATGAAATGATAGAGAATAGACGAGAAGAGGTTATAAAAGAAAAATGAAGAACAATTATTAGGAAAAGAAGAAAGTGAAGTTTAATAAGAAGATTGAGATGATGAGAGAATGAAGAAGAATCTAATGGAAGACTTAAGAGGGTGAGGAACGCGCCTGTATCTGACAGTCACTTCAAATATGCAGTGGAATATTGTCTTCCGCTTCCTGAATCAATACTCTCCCCTATTAGGGAACTGAACCTTGCATTGAACGAGCAGTGAGATTTTAACGCCCCAGTGCTCCATGCTTTAAAGTGGACGATCGCCAACACGTAGCGCTCAGGTTGTCTACAAAAGAGAGCCAACTAAGTTCTCTATCAACAGTTTAATTTGCTGCTTTCCATAATACTGTCTAATTTGGTAGAATAAACTCTTCTACCGTGGATCAAATGGCGGCATGACAGATTAGATTTCAAGCAGTAATGCATCATAAGTACTCAGGATGTATCCCTAGGCCTAATTGTGCTTTATATTGTGTTGTCTTAAATTATGGTCATCTGCCATGTTGACTGCGTGACCAAAAATATTTTGAAGTTCCAAAAACGTTGCAAATGGATGACAATATTTGTAGTATCTACTATGATTCAGCTGAATCTTGTACTTAAATGATTAATAATAATAATAATAGTAATAGTAATAATAATAATAATAATTTATTTAATCTGGCAGAGCTAAGGCCAGTAGGCTTTCTCTTCCGCCCAGCCAGATTCTAATTCTAATTGAATACTGGTTACTTAGTTATTACAATAATATTTAGATCGGAAAACAACATGAAAGTCAATAATGAAAGTAAAAGTAAATAATGAAAGTTAGTTTAAGTAATGTTAGTGAGACAACAATACACAGTGGTGAGAAATAATAATAATAATTTTGTTTATTTATTTATTTATTATTAATATTTGTGTGCTGAACAACAGCCAGAGGCCAATTATAGTTCAGCACAATACACAAACAGAAGATACAAAGGTGCAAAACAAAATAAATAATATCTTAAATAACAAAAACATACATAAATAAAATTGAGAACAAGAACAGTAAAAACTAATAATCAAAACGAAACTAAACCTTAAAAGGATCTAAATTGTGTCCATGCAAATTGGCATATTTTATGCATCTACAGACTGGAGAAAGTGATTTTGAATTTCTGTTATAAAATTTTTTTTTGAAATCTTAAAGCTTTTGTAGGAATACGAAGGCTGATATTGTTTATGATAGACTCACACTCAATATCACCCTTGATAACTTTGCAAAAAAATTGATAATCAAGATTTAGACGTCTAGCATAAAGGCTACAACAGTTGAAATATTTACAGGTAATCTCATAGTTAAAGTCAGAGGAATTGGGTATATATCGAAAAGCACATAAGGAAATAAATTTTCTTTGAATATTTTCCAATTTAACCGAATCAGTTGAAGTAATGGAATTCCAGGCTACAGATGCATATTCAAGTTTAGATCGAACCAAAGTAAAGTATAGAATTAATAGTGACTCTGGAGTAGAAAAAGAATAAGTTATAGACCTTATAAACCAAGCATTCTTATTGAATGATTATAAATATATTGAACATGATCGTGAACGTATAATTTAGAATCGAGTAATACACCAAGATCTTTAATAGAATTTTTCCTAATAATACAGACGTTATTAAGATAATAATTACATTTTATGGAAGTAGTTTTTCGAGAGTACGAAATGACAAAAGTTTTAGTTTCATTAATTTTCATTCCATTATTGTCAGACCAAAGTTCAATAGAGTTAATATCATTTTGAAGAGTTTGGAAATCGGCAAAACTATTTATTGAGCGAAAGATTTTGTGATCATCAGCAAATAATAATAATAATAATAATAATAATAATAATAATAATAATAATAATAATAATAATAATACTAATAATAATAATGTTCACTATTGTGGCTGAGGGGTTGGCGAGTCTAACTCCGAACCCGGGTTCGATTCAGTCGGGATGAGTTGCCTGGGTGAGGTTTTTTTTTGGGGGGTTTTCCCCTCACTCCTATGGGTCAATATCAAGTAAATTTATCAGGCGCCACTTCCTTCCCTCCCCTATCATCCTTTCATTCATCATCCCGTTACTTCTTCCGGTTTTCAGATCGCTCTACAGGCGGCCCTCCGAAGCTGCTGGCTCTCTCGACCGGCCTCCGTGGATTGTATTCAAGTGATGATGAATAGCTTCTGCAACGGAACCCGGGGCAGACCTTCTCGAGGGAGGACTTCCACCTCGGACCGTTAAGGGAGCCTTGGGGGGGGGGGTTGCCGAAGCAGGAGTGGTACATGGACTCTGTTGGCTGAGGGAACGGTCGTTAAGGAGGTAAAGTGGTTAGGTCGGTGCGCGTAGGGGATCGGTGGGCACGCAACTCATCCCATAAAGGAGGGTGTACAATAGACCTCAGGTCGTAGTGCGTGGGATGTTCCCTCCCTCCCTCTCTCCTAACAAATAATCTAATAATAATAATAATAATAATAATGATAATAATAATAATAATAATGAGATAATTTAAATATTTATTCTGTGATATATGAGAGGCTCACAACCAGAGTGGACTAGTGATCAGTTTGTGGATCAATACAATTTCGGATGAAGAAAACTTTGATTTATTCATTGCCATAACAAACCAAGTCATAACTCATTTGTTACTCCACAGAGAGCAGCATTTCCTATGGAAGGTGAAGGTTGCTAACCATGAGCCAGGAACTTTAAGGCTCAATTTCTCAAAATTATTCCAGAAGGACTTGGTCCACTCTAGTTGTGAACCCCTCATTATATAACCATTAAACATTGAAAAACTTGTAACAGCTATATTTGTTGACGATAATTGTTTGAAAATATTTCCTTAATCTATTCTTAAATTGGTTTGATGTCTAACAGTCTCTAAATGACTAGGCGTATACATTTGTAGCCTAGATCGCGATTGCCGCTTAAGACTTATAGGATCCGCGTCAGTTATAAATAGAGCCCAGTGTTTGGTCACATTGAACTACAGGTTTAGTGAACACGTACCTATGCTCTCCACTGTTTTGAGTAATGAACGTCACGGAAATACCTTTACTACTTATACTGGGCATATAAAACTTATATAGTATTAATATTTGAGGAGAAAAATTCGCTCCGGCGCCGGGGATCGAACCCGGGTCCTTGGTTCTATGTACCAAGCCCTCTAACCACTGAGCTACGCCGAATTCAATCCACAGCACCGGACCGAACCCCTCTCCTTCATTGTTTCCCTTTGTGGCCTGACTCCAAGTTAGGCATATATATGTTGACGTATATGTCCAATGTCAACTGCCATTATACTAGGAGCGCACTCAGCTGAGTGACTTGTTTGGCCGGGATTCCGCAGTTACGTGCACAGTAATCAGTACAAATATATGCACTGCAGCTATGAGAATATTATAGATTTATTAATTTGTCCTACAGAATAATATCTGTGATAGTGACAATTAATATTGTCAAATATTAATTGTCAGTATCATAGATATTATTCTGTAGGACAAATTAATAAATATATAATATTATATAGTATTTTTTGTATACAGTTGAAGTCTGATTAGTGTAATATGTAGCTAATCGTCGATGTATGCAGTGGAGGGGGAAATGAACTGGCCAACCAACTTCATTATCTCCTGGCCTAGTTGCCTCGTAAGTGGTGCCTTGTTGGTATAAATTGTGAGGTTGAAACTTGTGTTCGGACAGATGACTAAACAAAAAAAGAACATAGTCATTTCATGGAAGAAATTAGTGTATTTAACTGCAAAACATTGTTTATTTGAAATTCTTGGTTAAAATTGTTAATGACTAAACAAAACGAAGAACGAAGACATTGACTCGATTGTGACATGGACAAAGAAATTCCATCTTAATATCAATCCTGGAAAGACACAAGCAATTATATTAGGAAACAAACGGCAAACCGACGCTGTAAAGCACCTCGAAATTTCCCCCGTTCTTCAGTTCTTCGGTAAAAAATCTTGGCATTCACATGGATAATAATCTCAACTGGGACATGCAAATCACAGAAACCTGCAGAAAAGTATATTCTATTATCCATGTGCTAAAAAGGATAAATGTTCATCTTCCCTCTTGCTTAAAAAAGTCCCTTGTGCAGACGCTTGTATTTCCCTATTTTGACTATGCTGACATTTTACTGACTGACCTTTCCAGCGACAACAAAACGAAATTTCAACGTGTTCATAACTTGTGTGTACGTTTTGTAAGCAATGTTCGTAAATATGATCATATTACCCCACCCCTGGAAACAATAGGTTGGCTTAAACTAGATAAGAAAATAAATTTACATTCACTTCTCCTTCTCCTCGAAATCTTCCACTCTTCTATTCCTTCGTACCTGTCGTCTCGCTTCACTTACCTTTCTTCCCACCACAATCTGAACATACGCTCTCGCCATGAAACAATACTAACAATACCATCCCATCGCACCTCCTCATACTCATCCTCTTTCACAATAGCCCTGCCAAGACTCTGGAATTCGTTACCTGCTAGCATCAGGGACTGTCGAAATAAAATTGAATTCAAACGCTAACTTACTAGGCACTTGGTCAGTAATTGAGATTCGTTCAGACATGGTTTCCTGTAAATAGTTCTCTTAATCTATCACAAAATATTTCAATATCCGGTAATTTCATTACTATAGATTTTTGTTATTGTAGGTTTAATTTGTAATTCAGTAAATACAAAAATATTCTTTGTTCTTAACTTCTATGATAAAATGTCTAGCTTCCATTAATCAGGTAATCTTGTCGTACTTTAATTTTTATTGTAATTGTAATTGTAAATTTAATGTTAATTGTAATTTTATTGCTCATATTATAAGAAACAAATATCAAGAGTCCTTCAATAACTGTCTATTAATAGACAGTTATTGAAGGACTCTTGATATTTGTTTCTTTAAATTTGTTAACTTGTCGGACCAACATGCCTTTCAAATTTAGCTCATATTATAGTTTTAATCCCCTGGTAGAAGGGTAGAGAAGGCCTGACGGCCTTATCTCTACTAGGTTAAATAAATGAATACTAATACTAATACTAATACTAAAACCCCTTTTCTACGATTGCTTCATGCAAATCCAAATATACCTATTTGAGGGACAATAAATATTGTACGACCTTTTTGTGGTTGTTTGGATAGTTAGGGATGAACGATTGCTTTCGGTCTTGTACAAACAGTTTGTTAGATCACGAAACAGTTTGAATTACCAGCGATGTTCCCTAATATGACATCCCTCCTCTTTGATTCTAGTTTATGTGTTCACAGAGGTACTAGGCGGGAAGCAATTGCATTATCCATATCGATCTACTCGGAAGTGCTGGTCTCTGTTAGTAATGGTTGATGCCAAGCTGCAGTGTGTTGTAGTGGCTACGAAATTCCAACTAACCCTCGCGAGGTCGTATATATTCAGTGATAAATTGCTATGCTGGAGAGTTTTAAATGAAATGAAACACACCGTGCCGCTATTTTCTGTTCGTTTACAGTGAAGAACTTTGGAGAGCTACCTCAAGCCATGGGAATTGGAGGCAACTCAATTTTTCTTTAGTCAAAGAGTTAATAAAAGAGAATTCATATTAAAGATATTATTTAACGAGAAATTCTAAATCGGGCACTCATTAATTTTTCTTTAATTTGATTACATACTGAATTTACAAAAACAGAAAACAAAACGGCTGAAATGGAAAGCTACCGTACACGTAAAAAATTAATTTCAACATGACACGTAAAATACGCTTAAAATACATAATACATTCATAAATGTACGAAATTGTAATAATTTCAAACCTTAATGTAATACGTTAAATATGATATGATATCGATATGATATATGATGTGTTGTGATATGATATGATATGATATAATATGATGTGATATGATATGATATGATATGATATGATATGATATGATATTTATTTGAATAATTTCGAGGGAAAAATTGTTCCGGGGCCGGGTATCGAACCCGGGACCTTTGGTTAAACGTACCAACGCTCTGCCACTGAGCTACCCTGGAACTCTACCCGACACCGATCCAATTCTTCCCTCTATATCCACAGACCTCAAAGTGGGCTGACAACATTCAAGCAACCAACATTTGAGTGCACACTAACTCTGTGTGACTTTAAATTGTGGTTTTCTGTTACGTACAGTGACGTGTATTATGCAAATTAAGCTTTCAGGAATAACTCCCTGTAAAGTTAATTTGAATAATTTCGAGGGAAAAATTGTTCCGGGGCCAGATATTTATTTGTCAGCCAACTTTACAATTCATAGTTATGGTGGACCGTTACATTTCTGCTTTTCGATCCACCATCCCTTTAATAAAGGGTGCGGCAAAATATCCTCCCTAATTTAAAGTGTAAATAAAAAACAGATGGATCAAAATAAGGAAACTTTATTAACATGAATGGTATCTTAAAAGTGGGAATTTTTCATTTTTTTCAATAACGTGTCTCTCAAGTGGTTTCCTTCACTATCAGTACATTGTTGAATGCGACTTAGGAAATTCTGCATCACTCTAACTAGCATTTCTTGAGGAATAAGACCAATTTCTTCCAGTATTGCATTTCTTAGGTCTGGCAAAGTCCTCGGCCGATGTTTGAACACCTGTTTACTATCACATTAGCACAATTCTCTTCAGAAAAGTATGGACCAAGTATCCCGACTCTTGCAACCGCGCACTATACAATGTAGAGGTTTTTCATGAAGTTCACGAGGGTTCTGTCCACTCCAATATCGGAAATTTTGATGATTCACGCATCCCGATAAGTGAAAATGCGCTTCATCACTAAAAAGAACCACAGCATCTTCAGGCACATTTTGAAGGATGTTTGCACATGACCTCATACGATTTTCATAATCACGTTCAAACAATTCTTGAACAGCGACCACGAGGGGGAATCTGGAAGCTTCTCCGAAAAGCACGCTGGGCAGCGACAACGGAATTACCACTTACCAGAAACGATACCATAGCGTAAGCACGTTCTTCACCCGTCCACGGCACAGTTGGAATTCGTTACAGATTACAATTTGCACTAATTGAATGTCAATGTCCTATTGAATTCTTGTTGTTTTGCGCATGTCATTTGATATCGCTATGGCAATGCATGTAAACCTAAATTTCCCACTGTTTAGATACCATTTATATTAATACAGTTTCCTTATTTTGATCCATCTGTTTTTTATTTAAACTTTAAATTAGGGAGGATGTTTTGCCGCACTCTTTACATACCACTCTTTTCTATTAATATATTCATTTGCCAAGTATTTTCTGATTACTTCCTATTCTTCTGTTTTAAATGAATTGCTATCTATTCTTCCCTATCTATCCTATTCGATCCTCTCTCTCATACCTAGACTGTCTCCCTTCTATTTCTCGCTTTCCTATTAAATATTGCACATTTTCTTCCTTAATAATACATATTGTTTATTTATTTTATTCTCTATTCTCAAATCTACCTACTCTTAATCATTATTTTCCAGCTATTTTTTCTTCCTACTATTCTGTCCTCTGTTTATTTACGTATTTAATTTTCTGTCTTCACTTCACTCCTAAATTTTGTCTTTTATTACCTCTTTCTATAAATTTATTTCTACAAACTCCTACAAATACATTAAATAAACAAAGTGTTAAATTGTTTTTTTAAATGGATTTGAGGGAGGTGGCATATGATGCAAGGGACTGGACGGTAATTAAAACAGACATAGTCTCGATTTCTTCCAAGGACTGCTTCGAATTTTTTTCACGACTATCTAAATGGTTGTCTCATTCTGAATGTTGAAATATGTATCTCATTACGTACTGACAACATTGAGTTTAAAATTGATAACTATTTTTATAATTCCGTTTCAGTTTATGCTGTGACATTGATAATTTTCTTTGGGCTACAAGGCATTTAATTAAAAGACATTTGGCATGGATGTTTATTTTACGTAAAAATGTATATTCATTCATTCATTCATAGTGTTCTGCCCAAGGGCATGTCTTTCACTGCAAACCCAGCATTCTCCAGTCTTTCCTATTTCCTGCCTTCCTCTTTGTCTCTTCATATGACCCACATATCTTAATGTCGTCTATCATCTGATATCTTCTTCTGCCTCGAAACTCCTTTCCCGTTCACCATTCCTTCTAGTGCATCCTTGAGAAGGCAGTTTCTTCTCAACCAGTGACCAAGCCAATTACTTTTCCTCTTTCTGATCAGTTTCAGCATCATTCTTTCTTCACCCACTCTTTCCAACACAGCTTCGTTTCTTATTCTGTCTGTCCATTTCACATGCTCCATTCTTCTCCATATCCACATTTCAAATGCTTGTAGTCGTTTCTCTTCACTTCGTTGTAATATCCATATTTCCGACCCATACAATGCTACACTCCACACAAAGCACTTCACTAGTCTCTTCCTCAGTTCTTTCTCCAGAGGTCCGCAGAAGATGTTCCTTTTTCTATTAAAAGCTTTCTTTGCCATTGATATCCTCCTTTTGACTTCCTGGCAGCAGCTCATGTTACTGCTGCATAGTTCATCCCAAGTATTTGAAGCTGTCCACTTGTTCTACTGCCTCATTTAGAATTCGAAAGTTTACCTTCTTTACTTTTCTTCCGAAACCATGGTCTTCGTCTTGCTAGCATTTTTCTTCATTCCATACTGCTCACAGCTGTCATTTAGCTCCATATCCCTTAGTATCATCTCCTCTTCCGCTAACAACGCCATATCATCAGCAAATCTTATACACTTTATTCTACTTCCTCCTACTATCACTCCTCCTATGTTCTGAAAACAGTTCTTCACTAAATCCTCCAAATAGATGTTGAACAGTGTAGGTGATAGAGGGCATTCTTGTCGTACTCCTCCCCTCTTTCACTTCCTTCTGACATTTATTCTCAAATGTTGACTTTGACTCGTTGTTACTGAACAGCCTTCTCTCTTACCACTCCACATCAATTAAAAATTTATAATTACCCTAAAATATGCAGTATTGTGCGAAATGTGTAAAAATATGTAGTATTAAAATTAAACACATAATGATCTTAGTAGCCTAAGTCGCCAACATTTTGAGTTTTCAGACAAATATATGCTAAGAAAAAAAAGTAATTACATAAAAATCCGGACTCTTAATTATAAGGACTCGACTCCATGCGCTCGAGCGAAACATTACCCTACTGCCTTCTTCACAACCGAAGGCTAATTGGTGAGCTTCGGTCGATCGTTTTCAAGAGAATGCAGAGCTAGAACTTTGGAGAGGGAAATGTAAAGATATGGGTGTAAATATAGGAGAAGATACTGTATACTCATTACATTTTGCTGACGACTAGTTAATACTTGCGCAGGAATTTGAAGACCTAGAATATATGGCAAGAAAACTTTTGAAAGATTGTACAAAATTGGATTTAACTGTTAACATGGAAAAATCCAATTACTTGACAATACTTGACTTGATATTAGAAGAAGATATGGGAATATTTCAACATTGCGAAAATTATAAATATCTTGGAGTAATAACTGCCAAAGATAGGAAACAAGATCATGAAATCAAAAAAAGAATAGCAATGGGAAAATCAGCAATATCAACCTTAAATATCATTCTCTGGGACAGAAATATTGTCAAAGAAAATAAATCACAAATATTTAGAGCAATAGTAAGACGCATAGCAACATATGGAACAGAAACTTGGCAGCTGAAACATCAAACAATTTCTAAATTAAGAACTATGGAAATGAATTTTTGGAGAAGATCGGTTTTAATATCAAAAAGAGACAAAATTAGAAACAACATAATAAAATCTAAAATGGGAGTAAAAAATTCGATACTAGATTATGTACAACATAAGCAATTGCAATGGTACGGCCTTGTAAAAAGAATGAGTGAAGAACGATTACCGAGAAAAAGTGTTAGAATGATTGCCGACCGAGAGGTTGAAGAGAGGGAGACTTATAGCCCGACCACTGACATTAAAACCTGCGCCACAAAGCAGTGTTCGTTCATGCGCAGATTGTAATAGTGGGGCAGTGCTGCTCATCGGAGTGACTACTACCGAGGAGGAATCGGAGATTACGAATAAAGCTCTCCACCGGTGATCTCCGGTACTATCGTAGGTGGAACAGGGGACATACGGAGGGATGCGGGGGTTCGGAGCGAAGCGACAGTTAGCTCAAGGACGACCGGCGCGTACGGACTGACGGTAGTTGTGAGTGGAATAAAATGGCATCAAATCTGATATCCGTCGCATGGAAATTCTTTTAGTTGAAGGTAATAATAAAGTCGCACATTGTAAACTTTGTGGGCGAATTTACTCTAAGGGTGGTGGAACTTCGAATTTGTTAGACCATTTAAAGCGATCGCACAATCGCGAACTTGTTGAAAACAATTACGCAAAACATTTTATACGATTTCTTTTTAATTTTTTTAGTGCTATTGTTCCCAAACGCTCACAGTCTATGTACTGTTTGGATTAAAATATTTCTGAATGAAACTAAAGAAACATCTGGTAATAATATAATTACAATTATCCTTAAGTTGATATTCACTTATATTTTTATCACAGAGCAAGAGTGGCGCGTTTTAGAAGAGGCAGTTCAAATACTGACACTCTTTAACACAATAATCACAATCCTGTCCGGTAAAGAATCTGAATAAATTATGTTGGACAGTAAACTTTATCCCATTGATAGCCCACGTTTCATTTGTTTCATTCTGAAACTCCCTTAATATATTTTATGTTAACTAATCCGATTAGAATAATAATTGACAAACCCTGTTTGCGATTAAACGAGAGTTTCTAGGAGAATTAAAGTATAAATGTTTACATTAGCTACTGAAAAGCTTTACTTTTGCGTTAGTTTTGCAGTTAGATTGAATGTTATTAATTTGATCAATGACATAAAACTAATACGGCTTTCCACATTACTATGAATTTCAAAACTAGAAAAAAAATCTGTCAGCTAACGTAGCACTTTAAGCAACATAAAAAAGAGCCGAAGAAAGAGAGAGAGAGATTAACATAAAACAGAGATTAAACAACAACAAATTAGAACTTATTTTAAAAGATACGCGGACGTCAGCGGATTCGAATCACTACCTGATCCGATTAAAGGAATGCTAAGCGGAAAGTATATGTATGCGCCACAGAACATATACAACCTGCGCGGCATCAACCGGAGGTAACCGGAGGTCTCCGATTGAAAGCGCGCGAACAACCGCTCCGGGGAAAAACATAATCATAAGCAGCACTATAGTGGTGGATCTGTTGTGTTGTAGATGCGCTCCCTGATCGACATCTCGCAGCGAATACGTTCTCAACTATTCGAAACAGCACTCGTGTCCGCGTCCAATCTTTCACTTTTCAATCAATTATTATTAATATTCCATTTCGACGTATTGTGTATAGTTAAAACAGATTTTAATTTATAATAGGCCTAATGGAAGGGAAACCAAATGTGCGCGGCAGGCTTTTGAAAAGTGACGCGTGTAATTTTTTTTTTATAACTTTGCGAAGTATTTAAAAGAGAAAAAAAAATCAATTTAAGTTTAAATATAATGTTGTCACATCAACAAGGAAGCTACGGGAGTTTCGGCCACCTTGATAAAAAAACGTTTTGAAGGAAGTGGCAATGTATTGTCTACCACAATTGGAGTCCGACTAGTGTAACCCGACCTAGCGAGCTGCTCTTATAGTGATGACGTCTTCCTCTCCATGGCCACGTGAGTACTGGAAAAGTCGAAGGTCTTTTTGTAGTTGGTCGAGCTATAAGACTACATGCATTCATTAAATTAAAACAACAATGAAGGAAAGGTGATACAAAGGAGGAGAGTTCGGCCGGCGCCGTGAATTGGGTTCCGGTATAGCTCAGATGGAAAGAGCGCTCAGTGCACAGAGCTGAGAGGTCCTGGGTTCGATTTCCAGTGCCGGAACGAATTTTTCTCTTATAATAGGTATCTACAATATGACTATTCATATTCATTCATTATTCAATGAGGACGGTGAGGCCTCATATATGAATATAAGTATACTGCATAGAAGGAAAGAAGATCGGAAGGAAGGACAGTGGATTAACAGAGAAGATTGGAGAGAACGTTTAAAATTAATTTTCAAAAATTAGAATATTGGGCATTGGAAGATGTGTACACATTGTTAAACCAGTTTTAGATTATTATTATTATTATTATTATTATTATTATTATTATTATTTTATTTTTATTATTATCATTATTATTAAAAGCAAAGAAGTGTGTCGTGTGCGTTCAGTAAAGTGTGTCGTCAGTCGAAAAGGCTTGGGAACCACCGTTTTACACAGCAGTTCTGGAAAGAGAGTCGCCGAGTCACACTGTGGGAACCGCAGCACGTTTCCCTGCTGGTCACCATAGCCGAGATCGCGGCCGGATACTGCTAGGTGGCGGACGTTAAGTCTGTCATTGTTTCAACAGAGTTTTCCCACCCTTCTGGTACGCCAGACTGTTAACGTTAGTGCGACTTCAGTAGCTGCGTATTTGGTTACGTTTGTTAACGTTCATAAAACTTCGGAAAGAATCATTTATATGATTTTTCCCCTCCTTTAACATTTATCTTGTTGTGGCTCCTATGATAGTTAATCGCGTTGCAATTTTTTTAAATTGATAGCTCTATGTCTAAGAAAAGCACAGAAAAAATTTGAAATGAAAATCTTTTTTGAAAAATAAGATAAAAATAAGTTATTCATAGATTTCAAAAAGGCATATGACTCGGTTAAGAGAGAAGTTTTATATGATATTCTTATTGAATTTGGTATTCCCAAGGAACTAGTTCGATTAATTAAAATGTGTCTCAGTGAAATGTACAGCAGAGTTCGTATAGGTCAGTTTCTGTCAAATGCATTTCCAATTCACTGTGGGCTAAAGCAAGGAGATGCACTATCATCTTTACTTTTTAACTTTGCTCTGGAGTATGCCATTAGGAAAGTCCAGGATAACAGAGAGGGTTTGGAATTGAACGGGTTACATCAGCTGCTTGTATTTGCGGATGACGTGAATATGTTAGTAGAAAATCCACAAACGATTAGGGAAAACACGGGGATTTTGCTGGAAGCAAGTAAAGAGATAGGTTTGGAAGTAAATCCCGAAAAGACTAAGTATATGATTATGTCTCGTGACCAGAATATTGTACGAAATGGAAATATAAAAATTGGAAATTTATCTTTCGAAGAGGTGGAGAAGTTCAAATATCTTGGAGCAACAGTAACAAATATAAATGATACTCGGGAGGAAATTAAACACAGAATAAATATGGGAAATGTCTGTTATTATTCGGTTGAGAAGCTTTCATCATCCAGTCTGCTGTCAGAAAATCTGAAAGTTAGAATTTATAAATTACCGGTTGTTCTTTATGGTTGTGAAACTTGGACTCTCACTTTCAGAGAGGAACATAGGTTAAGGGTGTTTGAGAATAAGGTTATCAGGAAAATATTAGGGGCTAAGAGGGATGAAGTTACAGGAGAATGGAGAATGTTACACAACACAACTGCACGCATTGTATTCTTCACCTCACATAATTAGGAACATTAAATCCAGACGTTTGAGATGGGCTGGGCATGTAGCACTTATGGGCGAATCCAGAAATGGATATAGAGTGTTAGTTGGGAGGCCGGAGGGAAAAGACCTTTAGGGAGGCCGAGACGTAGATGGGAAGATAATATTAAAATGGATTTAAGGGAGGTGGGATATGATGGTAAAGAATGGATTAATCTTGCATAGGATAGGGACCGATGGCGGGCTTATGTGAGGGCAGCAATGAATCTCCGGGTTCCTAAAACGCCAGTAAGTAAGTAAGATAAAAATAATAATTTCGATGTGATCAGTTCACAATAGACATTTACACCTTAAAAAGTTGGTAATCATCAAACTGTTTTATTTTTCATGTTAGATTAGAGTCAAAGCGAAAGAAATATTGAAAAAAAAAATGGAAATTACTTTTAAAAGTGGTCGCTACTAAAAAACGTTCTTGATTTCCAAGTTACAGCGAATTATACAAAAGTCTTTTCGCTTGACGGAGTATTCACGGTGTTCAAATCTCAACAAAAAATTCTTTCCTGAGCCTTCTTCTACTTTGACCTGAATCATTTGTCCATCTTGAGTTGTTCTAAGTAGATGAATATTGTCCACAGTGGTAAATTTCAAATGAGGTGCCATGTTACACCGAATCAGGCCTACGGTAAGTAAACTTCGTTCGTCCACGTTATCCGGCTAGAGATTCTTTGCGAAGTTTTACGAACGTGAATATATGTCACCAAATAAGTTAAAATAAGTCAAAATAGCGTTAACATTATAACTAAATATAAAACTGAGAAACAATTTGTTTTACAGATCGTTACCAGAGACTGCAAAAAATACCCAACTGCTACTAAATCCTCTTTTAAGAAAAAATAATACAGTATTTAATTTTCTTCGTTTATAACATGTTTTGATTCCATAGAAATTATTGTTGTAAATAAAAATGTGTTTCCCTTATAGAAGTTTTGTGCGTTTCTAAAAAAAACCTAATATTTCTTCAATTTTTCGTCTTATTTCAAGAATTTTTCGAATTAACTTTTAGGAAATTTAATTCAGAATATTTTTAAACAATTGCTGGAGTTTCCAGGGTATCCACATAAATTTCTCTAAGAAGAAAAAAGGAAATGATCAAGATAGGGAAGAGTATACCGATTTTGTATGGAATTAGTCGTTGCGTATACTATGTTCCAACTTCAAAGCGTTTGAGGGTCGCCAAGCAGTTGTCCGATTGAGCTGAAAATTTGCACAGATCATTTTTTTGTTGACTGGAACAAGACACAATTTTAACTTTCGGAAAATTACGTAAGGGCCACCCTAATGTGTGTGTGTGTGTGTGTGTGTATATATATATATATATATATATATATATATATATATATATATATATATATACTTCACCTGACATAATTAGGAACATAAAATCCAGACGTTTGAGATGGGCAGGACATGTAGCACGTATGGGCGAATCCAGAAATGCATATAGAGTGTTAGTTGGGAGGCCGGAGGGAAAAAGACCTTTGGGGAGGCCAAGACGTAGATGGGAAGATAATATTAAAATGGATTTGAGGGAGGTAGGATATGACGGTAGAGACTGGATTAATCTTGCTCAGGATAGGGACCAGTGGCGGGCTTATGTGAGGGCGGCAATGAACCTCCGGGTTCCTTAAAAGCCAGTAAGTAAGAATATATATATATATATATATATATATATATATATATACATACCCAACGAGGGGACATCCATTGATTTAACCCGCTTATATTCCATGTAGCCAATAGTAAATTCTGATTCTTTGTCCTTTTCTAGCCTTGTCCGTCATCAGCATATCTGTCGGGCTTTTGACTTCTCTTGTTAGTAATAGAGATTTCATATGGGCGCCTTACAAGGGCTGCGCAGATATAGTAGGGTGGTGGGGTTATTGATTAGGAAGGTGACATTGTGATACATTTTTGAACTCGTCTTAATGTGTGTAATCAATGTAACATGATTAAAGTATGGAGTGCTATTTCAAAAATTGATGACGTCACGTGTATCTTGTACCATAATGTAGTTACATGCACCAAATCTCCACACTCATGTTAGCCCCTCGTTCTAACATAACGCTCAAAAACAAAAATTCCAATACCTATCCAAACAAAAAAGTTATAATAGGTGCACAAGATAAATGGGACACTCTGTATACGGAAAAAGGAATAGACTTTACTGCAATGCTGTAAAAATCGATTTACACGATAATATAGCCTGCATTTTCTACACTACACCAACTACATGATTAATATTATGCTATCATTGATTGTCTTGAAAGCGAATTTCCGTTATATTTTAAAGAGTGAAGATGTTCCGTTATTTAGCTGTGTTAAGACAATTTTCTAGTAACCAGCTTCCTTATGGTTGAACGCTTATTAAGGTTGCCTACATTTTCTGTGGTGTAACCGATATCATATTTCAAGCCACTTTCTGTTTCTTGACCTGCTTTACGATATGGAAGACGAAAGCCAGACTTGCGTGGAAGTTACACCAGTTCTTGCAGAATTTCCTGCTTTATAACTGAGTTGCTCATTTCCATAAGGTGTGAGAAAAGAACTGTCTCATACCTAACAATTAAAATCTACTTGAGCACCGGCGTAGCTCAGGCATAAAGGGACTGCCATCTGATCCGGAGTTGCGCTCGGGTGTGGATTCGATTCCTGCTTGGGCTGGTTACGTGATTGGGTTTTCCCGAAATTTTCCCCAACCGTAAGACAAATGTCATGTAATATACAGGGTGTTAAGAAAAAAGTATCCAATATTTTAAGAGGTGCTAGTATGCATCAAAAAAAGAAAAAAATGTCTAATAAACATGGGTCCTACAACACATACTTTCTGAGATCTTAAAACTTGTTCATAGGAGGTGCTCAATTTCGGTGACAAATTACTGCTCACAGCTGTCATTTAGCTCCAGTAGCATATCCCTTAGTATCATCTTCTTCTAATAACGCCATATCATCAGCAAATCTTATGCATTTTATTCTTCTTTCTCCTACTATCACTCTTCCCATGTTTTGAAAAGTTAACGAGATATACAGTGGGTGTTCAAATTATTAGGGACACTTGGTAAAAGTAGGAATTTCATCTGCAAATTCACATAAAACACAAGTAATTTGGATTTTCTCAACTGGGAAAGCTTTATTACTCTAAATAGTATTTTATAAACAATATTATTATATATTTAATTGTGTAATAATGAATATGGAATGAAATAAACAAGAAAACTAATATTTTGTCACACATCCCTTTGCAGCAATTACAGCTTTAACTCTATTTGGCATACTAGAAATGCATTGGATACAATTGTTTTTAATTTCTTGGCTTGGATGCCACACGTTGATCAGTTTTTCTATTAAAGATTGTTCATTTGTAGTAAAGTCTGAATGAATTTGCCTCTTCATTAGCTCCCAAATATTTTCAATCGGATTAAGGTCCGGAGAGTTACCAGGCCAATCCAGAACCTTAATTTTGTTGTCAGACAGGAATTTTGTCACCTTATTTGCCTTGTGACAGGGCGCAGACTCGTGTATGAACACAAAATCACCATCTGGAAACCATTCACGGACTTGTGGAAGAAGCCGTTTCTTTAGAATCTTTATGTATTGATATTGTCTCATCATTTCTTGAACAAAATACAGACGACCAGTGCCATTACCACTAATCACAGACCACACCATGAGGCTTAGAGGATGTTTAACAGTCTTCATAATACAGTCATTATTGTACTTTTCACCTTTATGCCTTCTAACGAACACATTTGTCAACAAGTATCTATGGTAGATTCATCTGAAAAACACACCTGAAAAAAAAATAAACAGTACATAAAACACATTTGAACAAAGTAAAATTGTGACTAACAAAGAAATCATGTGAATGACAAATAACTCACTTTTTTCCAATCATCCACAGTCCAAGATTGATGCTGCTTTGCCCAAGAGAGACGCTTCTTCACATGTATGGTTTCAGGAATGGTTTCTTGGTTGGAGTGCGACATGAAAACCTTAACTCTTTGATCCTCCGACGGGTTGTCATAGAAAATATGTTGATTCCAGCATCTCTCATTGGTGCCTTTCTATGTAGAAGATTGTTAAACATCCTCTAAGCCTCATGGTGTGGTCTGTAATTAGTGGTCGTGGAACTGGTCGTCTGTATTTTGTTCAAGGAATGATGAGACAATATCAGCACATAAAGGTTCTGAAGGAACGGCTTCTTCCACAAGTCCGTGAATGGTTTCCAGATGGTGATTTTGTGTTCATTCACGACTCTGCGCCCTGTCACAAGGCAAATAAGGTGACAAAATTCCTGTCTGACAACAAAATTAGGGTTCTAGATTGTCCTGGTAACTCTCCGGACCTTAATCCGATTGAAAATATTTGGGAGCTAATGAAGAGGCAAATTCATTCAGACATTACTACAAATGAACAATCCTTAATAGAAAAACTGATCAACGTGTGGCATCACGGCCAAGAAATTAAAAACAATTGTATCCAATGCATTTCTAGTATGCCAAATAGAGTTAAAGCTGTAATTGCTGCAAAGGGATGTGTGACAAAATATTAGTTTTCTTATTTATTTCATTCCATATTCATTATTACACAATTAAATATGTAATAGTATCGTTTATAAAACACTATTTAGAGTAATAAAGCTTTTCCAGTTGAGAAAATCCAAATTACTTGTGTTTTATGTGAATTTGAAGATGAAATTCCTACTTTTACCAAGTGTCCCTAATAATTTTATCACCCACTATGAGTTTTAAAATAACAATGCGCTTTGTATCCGTGTCGCCTCAATCAGGCTGAGCTCTGTGATAAAATAAAAACAAATGACGCTGCGATTATTTAAGATGACCTTGTATAACAAGCGGAAGATATTAATTTAACACTTTTTTTAATTTATTGATTGTGCCCGAATGAATAAAACTCATATTGAGGGGCTATACAAGAACAGATACATAATATGCTGTACCAAAAAATATAACAAGCATAAAGCAACAATCTGTAGAAAACATAAAACATGACAAAAATTAAAGACATAAAATAAATAAGAACAGTAAGGCATCACTGAAGTTTCAGAGAGAAAGAAGAAAAACTTAGAAACCATCAAATAAATAAACCAACCGAGAATTAAAATAAATAATCTTGCTGAAAATGTTTTTTCTTCAACATTTCTTAAAACACCGGCGATTTGGTAAAACTTTATATTCTATTCGAAGTTGATTATTATGTTGTTATTAAGATATGCTTAAACTCTTTCGTACCGTAAGTTACTAAGCTGAGAAAAAAATATATTTTTGTTTGTAGAAGTGCCGCGGAGAGCATGAGTATGGCTAGTATTGTTAATAAAATTATCATTGGTAGTAGAGTAGTTTCGTTTGTAGAGCATCTGACTATGCACCGGGTTCAATTCCCGGTGGTGCATTACCATGTTGCCGGAAATGGCACTGTGGTCCACTCAGACTGCTGTGAATTTGAGTACCGGGTATTTTCCGGGGGTAAAATCTAAAGGAGGTACCAAATCATTATTTTATTGCTATTACTATTATTATTATTATTATTATTATTATTATTATTATTATTATTATTATTATTATTATTAATTTATCTTTTGAAGAGGTGGGAAAGTTCAAATATCTTGGAGCAAGAGTAATAAATATAAATGATACTCGGGAGGAAATTAAACACATAATAAATATGGGAAATGCCTGTTATTATTCGGTTGAGAAGCTTTTATTATCCAGTCTGCTGTCAAAAAATCTGAAAGTTAGAAATTTATAAAACAGTTATATTACCGGTTTTTCTTTATGGTTGTGAGACTTGTACTCTCACTTTGAGAGAGGAACATAGGTTAAGGGTGTTTGAGAATAAGGTGCTTAGCAAATATTTGGGGCTAAGAGGGATGAAGTTATAGGAGAATGGAGAAAGTTACACAACACAGAACTGCACGCATTTTATTCTTCACCTGACATAATTAGGAAAATTAAATCCAGACGCTTGAGATGGGCAGGGCATGTAGCACATATGGGCGAATCCAGAAATGCATATAGTTGGGAGTTGGGAGGCCGGAGGAAAAAAGACCTTTAGGGAGGCCGAGACGTAGATGGGAAGATAATATTAAAATGGATTTGAGGGAGGTGGGATATGATGGTAGAGACTGGATTAATGTTGCTCAGGATAGGAACCAATGGCGGGCTTATGTGAGGGCGGCAATGAATCTCCGGGTTCCTTAAAAGCCAGTAAGTAAGTAAGTAAGTAAGTAAGTAAGTAAGTAAGTAAGTAAGTAAGTAAGTAAGTAAGTAAGTAAGTATTATTATTGTTTAGTCAAATGTCCGAAGACAGGTCTGAACCTCACAAGTGATACTAAAATGGCACCACTTATGAGGTAAATAGGCCAGGAATGGAATAGGATGGACAGCTCTTTTCCCCCTCCATTGTATACATCGCGGATTAGGCAGACTTCAGATGCATACAATTATTGTTGTTCCTCTTGCTATCGTCAAGTGAGATGTACTACTTGATAATTAGATGTACAAATCAGTCAGAACCTCAATTACAGGTGTATTATTATTATTATTATTATTATTATTATTATTATTATTATTATTATTATTATTTGGAGTTATTATATCGATCGTCTGGTTGAAAAGTGCGACAACTAAAAAAAAAAAAAAGTTTTGAGATATCTTCAGTTGAAAGTTTCAAATAAATCACCTAGAAAGGAACAGAGTTCTGGTTCATAACCACGACAATTAGAAATGAGTCAGTATTCCGGACGAGTATATCACAAGCTTCCAGTTCATTATTAATACATTTCGAAATGTAGTAATAATGAATTAATTAAGTCCATAGGTATAATTACTTCTAAAGCAGTTTATTGCGTTTTTTTTTCTTTTTGGTTGTAAATATGACTTATCTCAATATTGTATCGGAAAGAGCTCCGAAAAGGGCTTTCAGTAGTAGGCTATAAATAACTAAAAAAATGGCAATTTTTGAGTTGTCGCACTTTTGAACTGGACGATCGATATATTGTAATTATTATATTTTATTATACACTTTCAAGGTTGGAACTCTTCGCTTAGTTGCGTATTCAGTTTTCAATGTTGAGAAGATTTGTAAACCAACACATGACATTGACAAGTAGCCAGTGGTCGCCGCTAAAAACAACACAGGACAAAAGTATACACAATCACTCACATTCATAGGCCCGGTTTCTTCAACCTTTCTTAAAATGCACCTAACATAGCGTTAATTAACTGGAAGTTAAAAGTATGAATTGCTGTTAAAAATATTGCGTTTCTTCAACTTTACATTTCACATTTTAACATTCTGTTTGTTAACTCTCTGTTAGGACCAAAGATTCTAGAGTTTAACCATAACCTACACCCAAGTATAGGCTCACTTCTGTTTTCTAAACTCTGACAATTGCGATTCTCGCTTGTTTCCTTTGTTTGATTCAGAGAGGATAGAAGTCTTTCTACTCTCTCAGGTTTGATTTCTGCTTCTTTCCTCGTCTGTATCACAATAGCGTGGAGCGGCGTATTGGTATTGCTGTTATGAAATGGAAAACACTGGAACAAAAAGAAATCGTGGGACTAATTTCTCTTCGTTCGAAAGAAGCCTTCTGCTGGAAATTATTTCGCAGTATAAACCAATTAATGAGAATAAACAAACAAACGGATCTAAGCTGAAAGCGAAAAATGAGGCTTGGCAGAAAATAGCCTATACCTTTGTATGAACTTCTGGTCTGTCAAATCACAGAAATCATCCCCTCTGTTTATGTATTCATGGATATCATTTTCTAAATAATCCAGATATATAAGTTCAGCATATAACGCACCAGCCATATTGGATACTTATATGCTAACAGAGAGTTAAATGATTTAACTGCATGAAATTGGGCAGTTAAATTAACATAGGTTTTAACAGCCTTTTACTACTAACAGTAGTTGAAGAAATGTTAAGTTTACAGTTAAAATGGAATAACACACTGTTATAATTTAACAAAGGTTGAAGAAACCGGGCCATAGTCAAATAAATCTTTTCCTTGGCTAGAATGGAACCGGAGTACACTGGATTTGTAGCTACAAGCGCTTTTACTTGAGCCTTTCTACTGAATTACAAAAACTATAATTAATTGAGTCTGTAGGGAAACGCCGACAAAACAAAGCAAACCCTACGCTTGTCAAGACCTGCTCTAAATATCGGTCGAGAATGATTGAGAACGAAGATGAGATCAACTGATCAACGAGCGAAGCAGGCACTGGTGTTAGTTCTGGCATCCACCTGTAGATACCGCGGCAGTCGCATTGATTTGTGGAGAGCTCCTCCGTTTGTTGGAAGGAGCGGGTGGGCGCGGCGGTCGATACAGGAGCTGCCGCATTGCAAGCGATGTCCACACCGACAAGTGGTGGTTACCCTACAGAACAGTGACAATCTTCCACGATGCGCAGGTTGTGAATCTTCTTACTCGTGTAACCCAGTGCACTGCTAGGTGAGTAACGCATGCATGCTGTGAGTGATGGGAACCTGTGTTGCGTGTTTGTTTTTCTGCCTTTAACAGACTTTAAAATATTCATATTTTAAACATATTTTACTGTGTTCGATAATTATGATACAGCTCGTGTATTTGTATTAACCAGAGAGACTATGGAACGATCAAGAGCAACTTTTATAAACGTAAAAACAAGCTTCATTTTAAAAGAACGAAATAGTTTTTATAACCATATTTTTTGTGTGTTGTCGTGCTATGTTTCTTATGTGACGATATTCCTAACACGGTGTTTCTTAAAATTCTCTATTATATTAACATTTAAGAGACAGTATTGATAATATTTACCAATAAACAACAAAGCATGAGTTACCTTACTTTTAAAAACAATCAGTTTATAAAATCATTTCAAAGTTATTATTTATGACTATGAATATATGAATATTTGTCACCGAAATTTTTATTTGGTTTTACTTAAGTATATCAACATGAAAACTATAGTTATAACATTACATATTTTAAATATTTATTATAGTAATATTAATAGGTAGTGTCTAAATTGATCGCCAGTGAACAACGACTGAGTCAGTTTTAAAATAGTAATTTCAGAGTGGTTGATTAAATATGTTACAGGCCTATACATATGTACAAACAATTGAAGTATTAATTAATCTATTCTAATAAATGTTTACTTAAATCTATTGTCTATTAACTGTCAAAATATGCGATATAATTGCCGATAGAGTACTGTACATTATTGATCATAGAACGCCTAATACTCGAAACGTATGTTCCAAGATATCTAATGTTCTTGATTTTAAAAATTCGTGTACTAAAACAATTTTTAATATAATTTTACTATTTAAAATAAGTAATTTATATGTTCGTTATGAATAAATTATGCTGACATGACAAAAATTTCGAAATAATTTGGCCCAAATATAATCTGAGAAGCACTTGCTGTAACTTAACTTTTACTGCAAATGTACTAACCGTTTGGAAATATTTTAAAACTCTAATAAACTGAATTTCTCTAGCACGTGAAATTATAAATTCAAATATCAGCCTACAAAATAATAGTCTGCCTCTGTAGCGTATTTGGTATACCGTTGGCCTTGTATGCTCGAGGTTGCGGGTTCGATTCCGGCCCAGGTCGATGGCATTTAAATGTGTTTAAATGCGATAGGCTCATGTCAGTAGATTTACTAGCATGTAAAAGAACTCCTGCGGGACAAAATTCCGGCACACCGGCGACGCTGATATAACCTCTGCAGTTGCGAGCGTCGTTATATAAACCATAATTTAATTTAATTTAGAAAATAATAAAAGTGGCAAAAATGTTATCTGTTTTAAAAGTTATAGACTAATTATGTTATAAAAATCTTATTATTCTATTGTGTTATATTTTAGGTCCCAATCATAGACTAAGGTGACAGTTGGTAAGTTTGGAAATTTCATTTAATCCTAGACAGTCATTATTTTGTGTTTTACTACCAGCTTACTATGTCAAATTTCGCTCGTTAAAAAGGTTCCGATAACTAGTCATTAACTATGTTTTTCAGATTTGTTATTGTTTCAGTATCAAAACGTCAATATTCGCCCTGCAATTTTGAGAAAACTGAATTATTTACGCCACTCTGCGGCTAAAGTGATAGGAGTTCGGAGAGAAAATTAAGTTACTCAATTTCAATCCCATGTTTCTCCCTTCTCCCTATATTAATAAATAGCTATTCCCAGTAAAGATAAACCTAAGGATTTCTAACAACAATATAATAATAACAAAATGTTTTTGATAATAATAATAATAATAATAATAATAATAATAATAATAATAATTTATGATTAGTGTAATATGTAACTAGTCAGCGATGTATGCAATGGAGGAGGAGAGAACTAGCCACCCTACCCAGGCTACTAGCCTCCTGGCTTAGTTGCCTCATGAGTGATGCCTTATTGGTATCACTTATGAGGTACAAACCTGTCTTGGGACAGTTGATTAAACAACAATCATGATGATGATGATGATGATGATGATGATACACAGAAACATCTGCTCAACCTGATTTTAAAATGTCTGTATAATTTAGAATTTCATAGCAATGTAAATCTCAAAAATAGCTCTACTACTACTACTACTACTACTACTACTACTACTACTACTACTACTACTACTACTACTACTATTACCATCACTAGCACTTACTTACTTACTTACATACTTACAAATGTCTTTTAAGGAACCCGGAGGTTCATTGCCGCCCTCACATAAGCCCGCCATCAGGCCCTATCCTGTGCAAGATTAATCCAGTCTCTATCATCATACTCCACCTCCCTCAAATCCATTGTAATATTATCCTCCCATCTACGTCTCGGCCTCCCTAAAGGTCTTTTTCCCTCCGGTCTCCCAACTAACACTCTATATGCATTTCTGGATTCGTCCATACGTGCTACATGCCCTGCCCATCTCAAACGTCTGGATTTTAAGTTCCTAATTATGTTAGGTGAAGAATACAATGCGTGCAGTTCTGTGTTGTGTAACTTTCTCCATTCTCCTGTAACTTCATCCCGCTTAGCCCCAAATATTTTCCTAAGCATCTTATTCTCAAACACCCTTAACCTATGTTCCTCTCTCAGAGTGAGAGTCCAAGATTCACAACCATATAGAAGAACCGGTAATATAACTGTTGTACAAATTCTAACTTTCAGATTTTTGGACAGCAGACTGGATGATAAGAGCTTCTCAACCGAATAAAAACACGCATTTCCCATATTTATTCTGTGTTTAATTTCCTCCCGAGTGTCATTTATATTTGTTACTGTTGCTCCAAGATATTTGAATTTTTCTACCTCTTCGAAGGATAAATCTCCAATTTTTATATTTCCATTTTGTACAGTATTCTGGTCACGAGACATAATCATATACTAGCACTACTATTAATAATAATAATAATAATAATAATAATAATAATAATAATAATAATAATTTAATAATAATAATAATAATTTATTTATTTAATCTGGCAGAGCTAAGGCCAGTAGGTCTTCTCTTCCGCCCAGCAGGACTCTAATTCTAATTGAATACAATTTATTGGTTACATAGTTATTACATTAATATCTAGACCATAAAACAACATGAAAGTAAATAATGAAAGTTGGATAAGTAATGTTAGTGTGACAATAATAAACATTGATAAGAAATAATAATAACAATAATAATAATAATAATAATAATAATAATAATAATGAGAATTTAAATATTTATTCTGTGATATATATAATCATTTAACATTGAGAAACCTGAAACAGCTATTATTGTTAACAAGAATTGTTAGAAAAATATTTCGTTAGTCTATTCTTAAATTGGTTTGATGTCTGACAGTCCCTGACATTACTCGGTAGGGAATTCCAAAGCCGAGGAACAGCCACAGTGAAAGAAGATGAATATGAGGATAATATGAGGGTATAATAATACTATAAATATATTGCTTATTATTGTTTTCGAAATTGTTGTTAGGCCTATTTAGAATCTTCATCGCAAACGTAGAAATTAAATATACTACTACTACCACCACCACCACCACCACCACCACTAGTAGTACTACTGCTACTACTATCACCACTAGTACTAGTACTGCTACTATTATTAATAATAATAATAATAATAATAATACTATAAATATATTGCTTATTATTGTTTTCAAAATTGTTGTTAGGCCTATTTAGAATCTTCATCGCAAACGTAGAAATTAAATATACTACTACTACTACTGCTACTGCTACTACTACTACTCTACTACTCTACTACTACTACTACTACTACTACTACTACTACTACTACTACTACTGCTACTACTAATAGGCCTAGTGTCACTGTGAAATGTAGCATTGCTGTTGCATAAAACAATTCTTCATATACAGTTACCTACAGTACGCGTATACATGCACAAGAGTCTCTCTTGTTAACTTTGACTTGAAGGGTGTAGGTCGTAGGACTACATCCAGTGTCCTTAAGGAAAGTATACCGCAGTTAGATTGAAATAATAACTCTTCTTTTTTTAAGCCATACAAATAATAAGAATGATAATACAGAATACGATACTCTCTCATCAAAAGTAATGTCGGTTATGGAGCAAAATTTTATTTGGTGTGTGTTGCGACAAGAAATTGATCTAATCTGAGCCTCAAAGTACAGGCCATTATATCTATCGTCTTGAGCCATTTTCAGTGACGGTTATTAATGCGAAGAATTCAGTGAAAACCAATTTCAACGGCTTCCAAGTATTGGAAATTTTTTCCACGGAGGAAGTGGGCCATGGATCGAAACCGATGGTAATCTGAAGACGTAAGATTAGGGCTACATGCCGAATGGAGTAGCAGTTCGTTTCCTCTTAGTTCCTGGATATTTTCTATGCCAGTTCGAGCGGTAAGGGGTCTCATATTGTCCTGTTGCAAGAAAATTCTATTTCGATTAACTACTGTAATCCCGGATCTCTGTTAAAACTTAGCGAACTTGTTCTACCTGTTGAAAATAATGATCCACATTGTCTGGAACAAACTCCCCGTGAATCACACCTTCAAAATTCCACCAGACACGTAACATTATTTTGGAACCGAATCGATTTTGTTTAACGATGACTATGGCAGGCTAAGTGGGATCGAGTTGAGGTTTCAGGTGTCGGGGTTGCTTTTCATTACATGATACATTTCTACTGACTATTACACTTTTACTACGTCATACTACTTTGGACCAATAAAACGATACGAAAGGACGTTTTTCAACCAATGGCTACTTATCGCACAATTTGATCGCTTCCCTAGCATTTATTTAATTTTATCGCTTCCCTAGCATTTGTTTGTTTTTGTCACTACCCTAGCATTTGTTTCTTTGTTTGCCAACATTTCAAACTGCAAATTCTTTACGATACTATAAAAAATGCTTTGTGATCGTAATGTGTTTTTCGCATGGCGGCTTCGTTCAAACATTTTGATGAAGTAACATTAGTGAAATAGAATTTTATTAAGTCAATTAATATCTGTTTTATTGTATTAGAGTACTTTATTTCTTCTAATCTATATATATATATACTTTCTTCTGTTTTTATTACCTTCCTACTATTTATTTCTTTGTTTGCGAACATTTCAAACTGTAAATTCTTTACGGTACTATAAAATATGCTTTGCGATCGTCATTTGTTTACAGCATACAGTCAACTGAAAATGGCGGCTCCATTCAAACGTTATGGTGAAGCTAACATTAGTGAAATTGAATTTCAGTCAATTAATATTGTATTGTTTTAGAGCACTTTATTTCTTCTAATCTTTATATAGGCTACTTTCTTCTAATCGTGTAATAGTCAATTAAATCCCACTCGAGTTTTGATTTAATCTAGATAAATCAAAACCTGTAGTGAGATTACTGTTGGTATATCTATTATTCATGGGATTACCGATAAGCTGACGACAGATATTCACTCTGCGTTGAGCCTATTCAAGTGTCAATTCATGAGTTACTTACAGATCTGCAAATTGTATATGATATAAGCGTATTATTGTGGCGATGTATTACAACTTTTGAAGCACCAAATTATTCTGACAAACTATGAGTATTTTTTTGTACATTTTCTTCCAAAACTCTGGGTGTATTATCAATATTCTACTATATCTTAGGTCTTCGAGGACATCTTAAATCTTTAATATCTCTTTCTCCGCTATTGAAACGCTGAAACATCGTTGTGTTACACGCTCACTAACGACAACTTCATCCTCGATCTCTCATATTTTTCGAGCCGCGGCAGCGGATTTATAATCTTGTTTTTGTATTGCTTTAGAAGGATTGTAATCTCAAACTTTATAACCTCCATTTTATAGGCTATTCTTTCTATTAACAAATGACGACTGCCACATGTTCACAATGCGCAATAATAACTGGATTTCGAAGTTCGGGTCCCAATCAGAGAGATACAGGTTAACTTATAGCAGAGGTGGGGGGGGGGGCAAGCTACGGCTTGTTTACTTTTTCCATCCATCGGATCTATCCCTTGCTCTGTCAAGGTCTGGTTGGAGATTTCCTACGTAGGCTACTACCGTTGAAGCTGGGAGAGTTGGGAGAAAGTGAAGTCATTGCGATGTCGAAAGCAAAATTAAATTGAACAAGTGTTTTAATGTACGTACACTATTAACTTTTTTATACGAAATAAAAAATAACGTAAGACGAAATAGGCTATATATTTTGAAGAGACAAAATGCGTCACAATTGCTGGCACAGAAAATAGTCTTAATTATGGACTAAAAATGTATGATGACATGATTTAGAAGCATCTATAATCAAAACTCTAACATTTAAATTCAAATTAAAAATAATAGAAGTATGTAGAATATGCTATTTGTTACCATCATATTTTTTTACGGATTTATTTTAATTATCTTATGAGTTGATGATATTTCACTTTAAAGAATTTTATTCTCGATTTACTCTTTTATGATCAAATTTACCTTGAAAACTTTAATTCAGGCTTCTTACTAATGTTAAATTTGTACTAAATATAAAACTCGCGTTATTTTCATCTTAAGTATAATATTACTTTCCTTTCTTATAAATACTACATTAAGCTACTGTATGATCAGTTTTCCTCCTCGAACATGAATTTTATTCGTGCGGGGGTTAGATTTATATTTAATAGAATTTATTGTTATCTAAAAGTTTATTTAATATTAATCGTATAATTTTAAGACAAGTTTTACTTCAATCCACAGTCTGGGTCCGGGTTCGATTCCCGGTCGGGGCAAGTTACCTGGTTGAGGTTTTTTCCGGGGTTTTCCCTCAACCGAATATGAGCAAATAATGGATAACTATCGGTGCTGGATCCCGGACTCATTTCACCGACATTATCACCTTCCTCTCATTCAGACGCTAAATAACCTACGATGTTGATAAAGCGTCGTAATATAACCTACTAACATTCAATCCATTAAGTCGACCTGGTTGGCGAGTTGGTATAGCGCTGGCCTTCTATGCCCAAGGTTGCGGGTTCGATCCCGGGGCAGGTCGATGGCATTTAAGTGTGCTTAAATGCGACAGGCTCATGTCAGTAGATTTACTGGCATGTAAAAGAACTCCTGCGGGACAAAATTCCGGCACATCCGGCGACGCTGATATTACCTCTGCAGTTGCGAGCGTCGTTAAATAAAACATAACATTTTTTTTTCAATCCATTAAGAGCAAATGCTGAGTAACTTTCGGCCCTGAACCTTGGACTCATCTCGCTGGCATTATCACCTTCATCTCATTCTCATGTTAGGCAATCATAGCAGTTGATAAACCAAGGTAAAATAGCCCAATTAAAAAGACAAGTTTATTTCTGTGACTTACAATTTATAATTACTGTATTTATATCGCTTCTTTTCCTTGTACTGTAATTCATGTACATTTAAAAATGCATGTTGTGGTATTCTGACAATAATAATTATTATTATTATTATTATTATTATTATTATTATTATTATTATTATTATTATTATTACAAAATACTTTTGTAAAATAGTATTGGTCTAAGTAACTGTTTGTTGACCTAAGAAAAATGTTATTTTTCCACACTTGAGAAACGAATACATTGTATTCTATCCAACATAATATTTACGTTCACCCTTCAAGCGATTGCCTAGGGCGGCAATTTACAGGGAAGCGGCATTTTCTCTCTCTTTCTTATTTTTTCTTTCCTTTTTATTTTCATTTTATGTATAATGAAATTTGTTTTTAAAACACTTGTTGGTAAATATTTTCTGAAGTTTGTTCTTGAACACCTTGTGGAAGTCTGACATTGTTTTGTTATCGCATTGTCGTGGTCGTGACGAGAGTAAAAGAAAAGTGTGCAGCTGCATAGTTATATTTTAATGCTGATATCACGTTATTATACTATGAAACTGCTTAAATTTAACTGCTTGTATAAAGAAGTATACATTGTTTAAAATCAAATTGGATGTGTTTATTATTTATCGCCATGAATAGTAACCACAACTTTGTTTAATTTCCAATATAATATATCGTCAACAATAATGTTAAATCACTTTCCAGCATGTGCACTCTATAATTCGATATGAAAGGTTTATTCCGCAAAGAGTTGGAATTTATTTTTCAATTTACTTTATACTTTCTATCGAAGTAAGAAATATTTAAATAAATTATACTACCAACAAAACCAATGCTAAAAAATATACCACAGCCTGCCTTTCACAAGTCAATTTTGTTTCAACAATGAATAAGTTTGAATAATATGTTTCTTTGCATCGAGTCTGGTGTTTTTCGTCAGATCGACTTTGTTGACATCATCAAGGCTTTCTCTGTGAAAAAAGTGCGAAGGAAATCTTTATAATTCACAAGTTAGAAGCATGTATTTTGATTCCAGCAATTTATTGTTTTCTGAATTGTAACATTTCATTTAAAATTAATTTAAACTAAACATGACATTTATAATAGCTGCTTATAAACTGCTTGTGCGACTTGGGGGGGGGGCGGCGGCAAATTTTAGCACTGCCTAGGGGCGGCACTATACCTAAATCCGGTCCTGATAATAGTAAAATGTACCTTTTCAGGAAAATGATCCATTTAAGAAGCCGACTTAATCATTGACAGAATGAATTAATTTTAACAATAAGATATGAGATATCATTTTTCATTCATTAGCATAAAAATGAAGCATATTTCTTATCGTAAAATTCTGTTGCCTCAGGACAGTTCGTGTAAAGGCTGGTTCACAATAAACCGGGAAGGAGAACCAAAATGAAAACGAGAAGCAGAGGACGTGGATATGGAAATTTTTTATTCACAATAAACCGAGAACGTAGACGACTATGCATATCGATATACATGTCAATAACGATATGTAAAGTCGATATTAAGCATTCTGGTGTTATTTGTGTATAATTGACCAATGGCGTTCTCTCATGAGTACAAGGCAGCCAACATAAACATAGGTTAACCAACTTCGAAATTTCAACTGAAACATTTCATTAGGTACGGTACTATAAATATGCCCATGCATCTTTATTATCACAACCTATTTTAGTAGTTATTGAATTGAAGCATGAATATGTAGTGTGTAATACAACCAATGCAGTAATAAAATATGATTCACTTACATCGGTGTTCAAATATGCAGCTATTGAAAGCCACATATTCTTCTTGTTTTCTCATCTTTATACGAGGCGCGCCGCTTATCGTAAACGTGAGGATTTTCCTCAACATTCAATATTAGAATCTCATCAAATAAAACTTGCTCCATGATGCACAGCACAGAACAAAATAATGCATAGATTATGACACGATCTTCTTGCTACAAAATATACGACGGCAAAATAGCTTTTAGATGGCAATAGAATAAATCTAGTGGGCTGTGATCAGAAACGTGAACGCCAAGGTTGAAACTTGGCCAACTCTCCGTTCTCGATCCCGGAATCCGGCAAGCTTTTCGTTAATTATGAATGCTCACATTTAAATGTACACATTCTAACAATTTTACCGTTTTCGTTTTCGTTCCGATTCTCGTTTCCGGTTTATTGTGAACCAGCCTTAAGTCGTTAGGAGGGATTCCCATTCCTAGGAAGACTGTATATTGACGCAATTGCGGGAATCGTTCCTTGCATTTCGAGGAAATAAAGTCGATAAGACTGCCTACTCTGAAACAAATTGAACATGCACCGTGCAGCGCTACAGGATTCGATATCTCCAGGGAGATGGTTCGCGAAGTACGAATACATGTGTATACTGTATGTAAAGTTATGGCGTCTTAGGAATGTATAGGCTATTGAAAATGGGGTTGCTGTGATATGTGAACCCGTGCAACATTGTACTTTTTATTGTATTGATGTCATTGAAAATGATCAGTAAGAAAAACATTTTCTTTTCTCCTTTCGTAACATACATAAATCTTTATCAACTGCCAACGTAAGAAGTTCGTGAAATAATAATGAAGCAGCATCATCATCATCATCATCATCATCATCATCATCATCATCATCCTGTCAAGTACTAGTCCAAAAGAACTCTTACGGCCTAAAAAAGCGATTTCCTTGCCATCTTTTCATAGGTCGACCAAGTGACCGTTTCCTAATTGGACGATACTTCATTATTGCCTTAGGGGTCCTGGATGAAACCATTCTTGAGACGTGTTCCTTCCCGTTTAACTTATATATATATATATATATATATATATATATATATATATATATATATATGTTTTTATTGAAAGTACCAGGTCTCTTGGACCCTTGCCTGTTACAAAAATATGATTTTATAAATTGAAATATAAATAGGTTTTGTTAAAGAAAATTGATTACTAAGACCGTCAAAGACGGAAGTATTTGTTTGAATTTATATTATGTCTCTTAGTAAAGGGTTGGCATGATGAAGTAGCTTATTCCTGTATGTAGTCTGTAGATCTTGAATATGAGCAACCAGGAAGGGTATATGAAGTTCACTGTAGAGTTTGGCATTGTTCGTGAGGTAGTGTGCACCGTGATTGTTCTGCAGACAGCTCTTTGAATTCCTTCCAGACTCTTCAGGTGGCGAGGATGAGTTTGGCCCCATATCTCACAGCAGTAGTGGATGTATGATCTGATGACTGATGTATACAGCAGGACTTTTGCTTTCCTTGAAGTCAGACTTTTTAAAAATGGATAGAGTGTCATGTATCTTTGAAATGCTTTGTCTCTTATGTTTTGAATGTGATGCCTGTAAGATAAACGTTTGTCTAGGAGTACTCCAAGATATTTAACTGATGTGGTAAAAGGTATTATTTTAACTGATATCTGGAGATATAGTCCAGTATTGATGACACATTAAGATCTTGAAGGATATCTTCATTTTTCTTTCGATCCCATTTAGTGTAGCCAGCTGTTCGGCGCATGAATCACATCTCGCAAGTTGTTAGTCTGCTTTCATCTTTTGTCCTTATAGTCCACGCTTCACTCCCATAACATAAGACTGGTCGAGCTATTATTTGATAAAGACGAGTACGAGTTGATTTTGTACTAATGAAGGTTTTAAAACTCAATTAATGATGCCCATTAATTTGTTGAATTTTACAATTTTCTCTGATAAATCCAAATTTTAAACAAAAGAAAGTTTATATCCTAAATAATTAAACTCAAGCAATATTATCTACATTAAGGTGAGATCAAAGGTCAAATAAAAAAATCAATATTTGTTTGGGTCTGAATAATTATTTGCAATTCTCTGAGTGATTTGGTTTACAATTCATTGAAAAATTCGAATTGTAAGTATTGTAATTACGAAATACGTTCATGTGGCAAACTTTTCTTCTTATCCCGCACTATTGCATGAATTTGCAAATAAACACACTAACTCACTCAAGAATAGCTTGAATTGCTGTTATTTATTTCACTTTCCGTAACAACAATCTAAAGAATAAATGTAACGAAATAGCTTACTAGAAGAAATTAAACTTATACTATATACATGGATGGGTTTAAAGTAAATCATATCGCTATTCTCGAAGAACAAACACAACTGAAAAATTGGGTTGAACATTAAAAATACCCATATCTAACTAGTACTTTTTAAAAGTAACAAGAATTGATAATATTTTTCTTTATTTCGATTGTTATGACATTTGTTTTTTCAATCTTTAAAACGATTATTTATACAAATAAGATTTTTTTGCTTCTTCTGAAAAACATTCTAGGTTGAATTAATGTTGCATTTATGTCGTTGTTCCTCCAGAACAGCAATATCATGTACCGTGTCAATACTTGATACCGATCACTGTAAACAGGTCGTATTTTTAAAGCTGATGGAAGGCAATTCACCTAGACCTGCTGCCAGGAAGTGAATAACGTCGTAGTTAAGTCGCAACGCTGCAAACTGGAAAGTCGCGGGTTCGATTCCTTTTTGGATCATAAATTTTCTCCATTTATCTAATACTTCCGGCTCTGGGATTTACTCAGCCTCTAACAGAAATGAATACCAGAGTTATATTCTTGGGGTAAAGGCAGAGGGCACGTAGGAGTGATATCCCTACTACTATTAATACCGGTTGTCTATACAGGTGGAAGCCTTAACCTCCAGGTATCCTATGACCATTCATAGACCTATTTTCTTGAGTAGAAATCCAACATGGGAAAGAAATTGTCGGCTAATATTCCCTGGAGAAGAACCCCATAGAAAATACTTCATATTGAATCTTGAGATCCACAATCCTCGGCTGGGTTTCAGTCCGCAAACGTTGGATCCAATCGCTAGCATGGAACGACACCTACAAGTTAGGTCGCGCACAGAATACCTGCTTGTTCTTAAAGGCGAGCACGTACATGGGCGAAAATACTTAATTAAAATCTAGTATATTTAAAGTTCATATTAATGTCATTAAAGTGAAAGTGTAATCTGAGAGGATTATCACTGCCTCAATTCCGTGGTTTTAACAGAGAAAAGGAAGGTATTTAACTATATGGAACATTATTAGCGGAAAAGTAGAGGATTATCTTCAAACTCCAGATAGAAATATTTTACGTTCGCGATTTCTTACTTAAAACCGTTATTATGCACGTACATAGGACGAATAAAAATCGGATGCGCGAACCGCGTAAGAAAATAGAAGAGCACCGAAACAAACGTATTCTGTTAAACAACCACAGATCTGAAATACATCCTCAAAGCATCCTCCTATTGCCAAAACACCCGAACGTTTTCTGCTTAAGATCGTTACAACAGTGCCTTATACCAGGCCTGCAGAACCCGTAAATAGGGGAAATATGACGTCAGCCTCACTCCACTTCCGTTGGGGATGATCGAGTTGTTTACATTCTCTGGCCGTCAAAGGTCTATCAGTGGCGGCATGTAATTTTAAAAAAGGATTGTAATAAATTCATTGTATTCATATTGCGTTATCTCGTTTCAAGGTTTACAACTATGCTAGATTTCCTGTCGGTAGTTTCTTTGAGATTTCTTTGCACCTAACCTGCTTTAGATTTTCGAAAACTTTCCTCCTGTTATCACCCACGGAAACATAAATTTATAGCATTTAAGTAATGAACCTTGAAAGTCACTATTAATTTGAATTCAAAATGAACACAACGAGTGACATTCTTAATTTAACAGTATATAAATAAATAATCAATATAGGTACAGTTCGTAATAATGAACTTACCCGAAAGTTTGTGCATTCCATAATTCTTAATATGGGCAGCGTTAGAAATATACTGAATGAACTTTTATCCCTTCCGATATCAATTACGTGAAGATCACGAACCACCATTAGACAATCATTCGCTGGAAAGAACAAATAGGCCTACCCATTTCTAGAGTGAGAGAGGTAAGCGTCCACTTTTTTACTGGGTATCAAATTAGGTTCCATTCAGCTTTGTAGCTGAATAGTTACTATTCCAACTATAGAATATTGGAGTGCATAAGAATTTATTTCGGGAACTTGAATTTTAATCGCTGTAAAACCGTCATCGCCGTCTTCAATCTTGCTTTGTGTAATTAATTCAGGCTGAGAAATCAATAGTTGAGTCTGGCATTGACAGCACGTATCACGTAACGCTTCATTGAACTGTATACCTGAGGGCTTTCGATCGTAGAAGTTTATCCAGGAAGTGAATGCCTTTGAAACAATTTCCAAGGAATCCATGTATCAACAATGAATGCACAGGTTCGAGTTCCAGTCAGGTCTGGGATTTTTCATTGAAAAATCCATAGTGACACTTGTGGCGGACAAGGTCGCAGTTGGGGTTTTTCTCGGGCTTCTCCCATTTTTTCCCCATATTAGGCATCTACATAATTCCGTCACCATTTCTCCATTTCGTCATCATTCCATAGCATTCTCCGATCGCTGGCTGGCAACGCACGGAGGGGGCTGGCCTAGGGAGGAGGTTTGCCTGCTTGAAATCTGGGTATGCAGTGAACCTAACAAGGGAAGGATTTCGGCTCGAACAGGAATTTCGTATCCAAAATTTGTATACAGGCCGATCTTTACATCTCTGTGAAGCTGCCAAAAGCATTCGTTTGTGTAATGTGTGGTTTGTCTGTTAGAGCACTGTACAAGTTGAGGGATGGAGAGAGCACTGCACAAATTAAGGGGATGGGACACCTTACCCGTAAGCCTAGCCTAGCCTAGAAGCTAGTGCGAGTGGTAAAATTTCTAAAGCCCATTTAAGAACATTTTTCTCCAACGTTCTGTCTGAAAATATTGCAGCTAATCAAAAGTGTACACTGTTATGTGAGTCATTGAATGCACACAAGAACGCAACCTTAATAGATGAATCATTCCAAGGCTAGGAATGGAATGTGTGATCATTCCACCTAAAAAACTAAATATATCCAGCCTCTGAATATATATGTCCTTAGACAATACAAAATATATGCTCGGAGGATAACAGATTACTTAAGGACTCTTGCTGAGAATCCAGAACTTAACTTGGGAAATCGAGTGTTTATAATGAAAATGCACTCTGTTATTCATAACCAGTTGTCTGCTCCAGTATACCTCCCTATGCTTCAGTATTCCTGGCAGTCAGCTGGTTACGTGAATCGTGAACAAGTCTCGGACTTCAAAAATGTAATTCAGGTGGCATTTGATTTTTCAGCACTGGAGTGTGGTTCAGAAGATTGTTCAGGTGTTGCTTCTGTGTGTTGTGCTTATTGCTCTGCTCCATGCTGTTTCATGCATTTTGTAGAGAATCCTCATGTAGGCTACATTTTTAAAGAAGTGTATTGACCAATACCAACCAAACGAAGAGTTACACAAATGAATGCTTTTAGGAACTTCATCACCATTGTGAGGTAAGCGTCTGTACAAATTTTTAACCAAAAATTCCTGTTCGAGCCGAAACCCTTCCCTTGTCAGTGTAGTCAACCGGTGTGGGTTTGGGAATGCGCCTAGCTTGAGGGTTAGCGCAATAGATCGTAACAGATCGCAGTGTTGGGTCATAGTGCCCCTCCTCCCGTAAATTCCAACAATGAATTAAAAATTACAATAAAGTTGTTTCACATAGTAAAGATCAAAGGAGATAAGGGCATCGTATTCGATGGTATAGTAGTTCCTAAGTCCACGGGCACAAACTAGGCTTAGATCGATTGAATTTTAAGAATCGTTTGAATAGTGTGCAGTAGATTTACAACAAAGAATCTTGACCCTGATTGAGAGTATTGCGTACAAAGCTTTCAGGTACATCATTCCTGTTTTCACTAAATTTCCTGCTTTGCGAACAGAGACATGCCCTTGAAATGAATGAATGAATAAATAAATATAAAGTAAATTTATAAGCAAATAAATAAATATGAAGTAAATTTATAAGCAAATACAGTTAAATAAATAAATAAAAAGTAAATTTATAAGCAAATAAGTAAATACAGTTAATAAGTAAATAAATAAAAAGTTATACATACTGAATAAGTACATAGGCCTAAATATATAAATAAATACAAAAATAAATAAACAAATAAACAATTAAGTAAATGAAAGTAAATAAATAAATATGAATTAAATGTATAAGTAAATACGTAAATACACATACAGTAGTCAGTAAATAAACGAATGTAAAGTAAATTTATAGGCAAATAAATAAATAAATATAGTTAATAAGTAAATAAATAAATACACAAGTAAATAAATACACAAATAAATAAGTTAATAAACATGTAAATAAATAAAAATAATTCATCATCATCATCATCATCATCATCATCAGCAATCACTGTTTTGGTCCAAATTATATTAGTCGTGGTACTGTAATGTTGTTTAAAATTGTACTATTATTGATCATCCCATCTCATCTTTGGACCCTCTATACTTCTGTATCCCTGAAGGGAGTACTTTTGTATAGTTTTTAGTAGTCTTTTATTTTCAATTCTTTTTTCTATCTATTCCTATAATTTTCAATGATTTTAGTAATACTATTTATACATAGTTTTGTAGGTACGTTGTTGTTGTTTAGTCAATTGTACGAAGACAAGTTTGAACCTCATAAGTAACACCATAAGGCATCTCTCATGAGGCAACTAGCCCAGGAGATAATGGGGTAGGGTGGCCAGTTCCTTTCCCCCTCCAATGCATACATCATCGATTAGCTACATTTTCCACTAATCAGACTTGTAGGCGCGTATAGGCTACTATTATTGCTTTTTCTGTCTATTACTTTTTTAGGTCTTATTGAACTTTTACCACTGAAGGCCATTATTTTATTTTATTTCATTTCATTTTTTGATAACTTCACATTACATTTTTTGGCTGTTTGGTTAAGTTTAAAAACAGCTTTTTGCAACACATTTTCTTATCTGGAAAGAACTATGTGATTATCTGAAAAAGTACAATTAAAAAATCAATTCCTTAATTATAAAGTTCATCTGTAATTATCCATCCATAGTGTAATACTGTAATTTCGTTAGTATACAGGGTGCTAAAAATAACGTTTACAACGTTTCAGGGATGGTAGAGAAGGTAAAAAAAAACATATTTTTTAAGTGACAAAATTTTAGCAGATGCGTCGTTTTGCCACTAGATGGCCTGAAGGGTAGATGGCTTGACTTCCGTCACAACAACACTGGTTAGTTCTGTTTGTACTGCTGTGTCTGCAACAAGTTAAAAGGGTCATCACGGTGTCAACGAAGACTTACTTCGACACATAAGTACGCTTGCGTTCTACTAGGGTCTATGTTTTTCTACGCGACGTCCTACCAGAACTTTTAGAAAATATCCCATTGAACATCAGAGAACGAATATGGTTTCAGCATGGCGGTGCCCCTCTACACTTTGAACGTCGTGTCAGGAGCCACCTAAATGCTACATTCCCCTATCGTTGGATTGGCAGGGTGGGCCGGTACCGTGGCCACCTCGATCACCGGACTTAACCCCACCGGATTTCTTTTGTGGGGAGACATGAAATGTCTTGTGTATGAGACGCCGATCGATACGGCAGAAGACTTAGTTGCTCGCGTTGTTGAAGCTGCACATGTTATTCGAGACAATGTTAGCCTTTTCGAGCTTTGCAGACACTCCATAGTACGAAGGTACCAGTTGTGCAATGCCTTCAATGGACGGCAATTTGAACACCACCTCTAAAACGACAATTGGTCTCGTTCCTTATGGATTATAATAACATTTTTACGTACACAATAAACGGCGCATCTGCCAAAGTTTTGTCACATACAAAAGATGTTTGTTTTTACCTCCTCTATCATCCCTGAAACGTTGTAAACGTTCTTTTTAACACCCTGTATACATTAAATTAAACTCAAAGAGGACGGCCTTGTACAGTCAAAGGACCCGTTCTCTGGATTTAATGGCAAATTTTGATAATATGATACATTTGAATGTATAATTTCTGAATAATCTACTTCATTAATCTAATCTTGTAGGGATATGTATATATTCCTTCTCGAACTCTAACTTAATTTTTAGTTTATCAGTCGTGAAAATAACTGCGAAACATCCTTTAGCGTACCTACCTATGTAGCCTACACGTGTATTCCGAGAAACTGAAGTTTTGTATTCACGCATTGTGTGTGTGTTCTGTTTTTTTCAGCTTCCTTTGTAAAAGTAATTATTCATCAAAAGAGTAGTTGAATTGGATTTCTAAATGATGTCCTGTTTTTCCTGTTACCATTTCATTCACATCCTTTTCGTGACAATAATTTTTGCGATTTCATAATTTAGCGAGCAAAAACGAATATTACTGTCTGTATCTTAATAATTATGGTATTGTTTTCTGTCCACTAATACCACTTCATGAATCCGTTTTGTGTCCTACATACGTGCATTCGAACCTCTAAGAAGAACTTAACCTTAAACATAATATATTCATGCACTACCATTTCCTACCTGAATTACAACGAAAGAAATGGAATTTTTATGACAGTTTACAAACGTAGCGTTTACAGTTGTTGTACCGTCACTTATACCAATATATCAAGAGCTTCTTTTCATATTCCTATTCCATTTGTTATTATTTTTGGTGGATATTCTGAACTATATCACACGGGACTGAGTTTTCGGATTCAGTTCATTGCATGGAAATGCATACCTATCTCTCTTTATTCCCTGTAATAATGCCGTTATTGCTAATGTAATAGCTAGAGACCGGATGTTAGGCAAAATGCCTTTTTTAAACTGAGTGTGTGTATGAAAGATCTATTAGAGATAAACACGTTTCCACACACTTGGGGACGATAGACCCACTTTATTTTGCCTTTTTTTGCCTATTTTATCTCCCGTTGCCTATTTTAAGGTTAAATGCCCTTTTTTAGCCTTTTTACGTCGTTCTTATACATTTTCTATATTTTAAATGCATTTAAAATAAATTATATATAAAAAGAACGGTTGTAAAAATTTAAAATAGCCTATATATTCATCTCACACAAATATTTGCTGAGAATCTTATTCTCCAGCAATACATATGTTTCGAAGAAGTCGTAAACTTTTCTTCCCTACCGATTCCACCTTTTTTGTCACTTAACAAAGATGTTTGAACAGCATAACCCTCAGTGCTCAGGTCATTTCGGGGTTTACCAGCGAAAGAAAGGGAATGAGGGAAGTAATTAAAAGCAAGTCTCCAGGTCCCGTTACTGTTGTCGCTTGCACGCACAAGTCACGCGTACTTTGAAGTCTCTAATCCCTTCTCACACCCCTCTTTTTGAGACAATACACAGTCGGTTTTTCCCGATCTCTGAAAGAAAATAGAGACAGTTCTTCTGAAATAAGTTGTTTTAAGTTTGCTCCAATCACTTCAGTAGAAGTAGAAAGATCTTTTCGCCACCATGAAAAACGTTCTCTCTGACAGGCGGCTCACTATGACAGTTGACAACTTAAAAAAGCATCTTGTTGTGACATGTAACCAAGGAAAATGAGTACCGTATGGGATCATTTATTTAGTATTTGTCTATTTTTTGTCTGTTTCCGTGGATAATAAATGTCTATTTCACTGCCTATTTTTACTATTTTTAATGCTATATGCCTGCCTATTTTAACCAAAATAAATGCCTAAACATCCGGGCTCTAGTAATAGCGATAAAACCAATGTGAACTGTGTAACGATATTACATCTGAATTCTGTAAAGGCATTAGAACAAATACAAAGACAATCTGCAATATCAACACCAGCCAGCCTTTAAAAAGCAATGAACATAGGATATACAGGGTGTTTCATAATTATAGGTATAAGCTGCGGGAGTGAGTAGCGGGCAAGGAAGCAAAGCAAAAAGTTCTAATAAACATAGGTCCGGAAACTAGCAGTTTCCGAAATCTATGGGGTTTTGTTATGTCTGGTCAGTACAGATGCTCTGGGGTAACATAAGTCGTGACAGCAGATTTTCCCTGCACAGCGACAAGTCGTCACGTCCTTTGTCTTACAGAGTGAGCTTAGCAATGAGTTCAATGACTTCCCTGTAACGCACGTACATCTAACGTTTAGTATCGGTACCCAGAATCCGTTGCTGGACATATCCGATAAGCATCGGACGAAGAGAGCGTTTAACATGTGCTAGTATGACCACCATTCATGACAAGGCAGGCATCAGCACCTTTCTCTAATGCAGCGAAGCCTAACCTCTTCTCCTAAGAGCTAATGACGTCACAGCGTCGCTTTACCCCACCTCCTTCGTTTGGAAGCATGGCAGTGCATGAACCACTTCCCCTTCGATCACTCACTCAGTAACGGCTGATTCCAATCAATTTTTACCATAAATGTCGCTCTGTTAGAAAAATATGTAATAATTATAAAGGAACTATATGACTCTTTCGAGTCCAAATTTCGAGACTTGAAAACAATAGAGGCGAAACTTAGTCTTTTTAACAAACAGTTTAATTTTGCTTGGAAAGATGCTAGTATATGCGAATGAAACAATACGATAAGAAAGAGCGGGCGACAGAAAAGGTCACGAGATAGCTTGAATGATATTAAAAAATACAGTCGGAAGAGAAATGACATCGATAGAATCAGTCTTGCGTTATGATAGTTACATTACGGTTTTAGTTTGTTTAGTTTAGTTTGTTCCATTGCATGTGAATACGTGTCTTGTATCGCACGATATTATTTCATTCGTAAACATATGTTGCGCGTTTAATTAGCTTGGATTTTTTTTTCTTGCTACGTTCTTTATTTCCACAGCGATGTCCTCATTTTTTTAATCTTCTTGGAAGAGAGAATACTTCCATCGCTCTTTACCTCTCGCCCCCTCGGGCGTGCCTACATACACACGTCAAAACAGACAGCAACGCCACCATTGCTTTTCGGTAATCGTCTTTGCGCGAGCTAATACATACATACATACATACATACATACATACATACATACATACATACATACATACATACATACATACATACATACATACATACATAAATACATACATACATACACACACACAGTGTTGCCGCGACCTACTTACGAAAATCAGGAAAAAAATCATGGAAAAAAAAAACAGGACATAACAGTAGATCAATTAACGATTAATTTCATCATTATATTATATTAATTACAAAACAATGTACTGTATACTATAAAAAGGTGATACTGTTGTATTATTACACAATACATCCCCACCACTGAAATTAACAATTTTGCTAATGTAACTACAGCCATCTCTAGTCAATTTATGTAACTAAGTCCATCAACACGTGCAACAATACACAAAAGTGCTCCATAATATTGATCAACAAATTATGTTCCGCTACAAAACCAGATTGGCCTCACTTCTGCTTCTCTCGCCTGAGTGTTTATTATTTTCTCTCGCCATAGTGTTTATTTTTGTAAAATCACTCGTAAAACCCGATTGTATTTTTGTCCTAAAGTGTGTGATCTTTTCAAATGCTGTGTGTTTCCGCATGCATTTCCAAACTTGTTTTTCCTCTTACGTGTGGAAGAAGATCGATGCACCAAAATTTAAGTGATTCTACATGTTATACCTCAAATCTTCTAATACAAGTTTCCTTCGATGGAGCACCTTTTAAGCAGGAAAAAAGTAGTCTTTGCCCAATGTTTACAGCACTCTATTGCAGTAACGGCCTGGGAGAAATGATTGATTGCTATACAAGTAGATACGTAAAAATAATCTTAATAGTACTGTACGGTATTGATTTTTTTTAATTAAACCGTTTAGTCATGAATTAAATGGAATAATTGCGAAAATCGTTTAAATAAATCTTTCAGCTCAGCGGACTGCCGCTTGTCACTGACTGAGTACAGCTGAGGAGGAGGGGAAGGTAAGGAGTGCAGGCCGTGCAGAGAGAGAGAGAGAGAGAGAGAGAGAGAGAGAGAGAGAGAGAGAGAGCGTGTTTTTGTGTAGTTGCGAGCGTATTAAAAATCCGAGCATAGTACCATGTTGACTTTAGCATGCCCAAAAGGCAGGAGAAATTCGGACTTTTGATAAAGAAATCAGTAGAGCAGTAGAGTCCATGGAAAAACAGGAACTCTCCTGCTAAATCAGTAGGTATGGCAACACTGCATACACCTGGGAAAGATAACACTGTTGCGGATTCCTTGGAGGCTCCAGGTAACAAAACGCAGGACTCTACTCATGATGTTGATGCCTTATTTGTATTATTTAGAGGTTCCAAACAGTCTTCGGTGTGCTGACTAAACAAACCAAACTAAGTATATGGATTTGTTCTCTTCTCGCATTTTCTTCGCTACTTCCCAACTCACACCCAAACTTGATCCGTACATCATTCTGTGGATTCTTCTCAGTATGCTAGTCACCCGCAGCACACCGGTTGAAAATCGCTGCTCTATCGTTCTAAAGTAATTTTAAATATAGGATTTAAAGTTTCAAAACAAGTATAAACTTTAACAAGGCCTTTCATTAGCGCTTTCGCCGCGCACAGGTTGAGTTGCAAATCGTCGCTAATCCAGTGGCAGCCCTACTCCACCCTGCTAAATGCAGCAACCACTTCATGTAATCCTGTGCGAAGTCACGGATTGTCACTGCTGTACGCATGTGCTAGGGATGGAGGGATGGGAGAGAACACCAAGTTTGAGAGAGGGGAAAGGTGAAAAAGAGAGAGAAGCTTAGGAAAAGAGAGAAACAGTACAGGAGAGTGGGAAAGATAACACCTTGTGTGCAGAACAAAACTAGTATCTAACAAGGAAGATTAGTTAACGTTTCATTACGAAAGTTTGTTTAAATACTAACAAGCATAGAAGACAGAAAATTCTCTTTTCGCACGTAGGAAGCGCGAGATATATAGCATTGGCTACATAAACGACAAATTTAGTAGTTGCTTTATAGATTTATTGAGCCATTCCTTTGATTTTCCTTCATTAATTGTATGTATGTATGTATGTATATGTTTATTAACACTACAATTGGGCATACTCACGGTGGCAGTGATATATAATATACTATAATAGCAGTACAATAATTATATTAATAAAACTAGCCGTACCCGTGCGCTCCGCTGCACCCATTAGAAATAAATATAAAGTAATTACGTAATTAAAATAGGACATTTGATCCAGAGAACATTCGTGTTTAATAGAAGGATAAATCGTTTATTATGTTACTTAATTTAAATTGTATTAAAAAATTAAAATGCGATCATTTTGATCCAGCCATAAAAATTACTTTAGGAAATACAGGAAACGAATGCCTATCAAGTTTTCTGTGCATAAGAAGCTATTTTAATCTTACCTGTCCTCGATTCACTCAGAAGTTACTGTAATAACATTACAGCATTATGTCCATCTAGAGAAACTACACTTTCCAATGGTGAATTAATAATTAATTATACAAATCGGTTAATTTATCTTCCGATATTACTTCATACAAACACAGAAACATTCTCTGTAGGCTATGTTTCATAGCTTTCGATTGTTGTTGTCCAAGGCCCCTTATAGACGAAGTCATTTGTTTTTTATTTCATTACACTGCCTTAGATGGCGTTGTTATTGTAATATTGAAACTCATTTATGTCATTAAATATCAGTCCTATCAAAATTTTGCATGGGATAAAACTTATCGGAAATTATTTTTAAATAAACTTTTGTTATATAATATTTTTCATGATAATTAATAATAAGGGAGATATTTCGATTTATTTAATTCAAGCCCCCTTATAACTCCCCTTTTAAATAAAATATTTTGAATGTCATATAGCCTAAATTCTAAGTTACAACGAACTTAATTTATATTCCAATTTTCATATAAATCGGTTCAGCCATTATCACGTGAAAAGGTAACAAACATCCAGACAGACAGACAGACATAGAAACAAAAATTTCAAAAAAAGCGATTTTCGGTTTCAGGGCGGTTAATTATATATGTTAGGACCAATTATTTTTGGAAAATCGAAAATTTCGGCTACAGATTTATTATTAGTATAGATTTACAATAATTACAGCAATAAAAATAATAAACAGCAATAATTTAGTTTTAATAGTTTGATTTAATTAATTCTAACGATGATGAAAACAGACGGAATGATGGTAGAGGAAACTGTTGTTTCTCTCCAAAAGAATTTCCTAAATTTAGCATTTTTTTAAAATTACAATGTCACCTGGATTTGTTTAGTTTTAAATCCGGATCTCCAACATGGAAGTACGATGCTGCAATTGAGGACTTAAGATTCTGAATGTGCTAAGTGCTAAAAACAACTTTCTGAGATATTGATGAAACCCACACTGCGAAACAAATTAAAATCATTATCCTTCTTCTTCTTCTGCTTCTTCTTCTTCTTCTTCTTCCCCTTAGTTTAATATCTCCCTTTTAGGTTCATTTCCACGACCCACGCCATCCGAGCCTTACAGGACCGCGACCTGTCGGGAGAGGGATTAATCTATGGATCACATACATACTTTTTTGACCATACAAGGACATGGAGAGCCTCTCCGGATGAGGGATTAGCTCAATGCCAGGGCTACCTCCGATACAACACAAGCATTTAAGACATTACACATCATTCACTCACACATATGAAAGGATTAAGGGAAGGATCGTCGCCCATGGCCGCACTTTTCAAGAGGTACAATCCCGGAATTTGCCTGGAAATAACTGAGGAAACCATGAAAAACCTCAATTAGGATTGCTGGCCCCTGGGATCGAACCCCGGACCTCCCGAATGCAAGGCCAGCTCTCTACTGCGCCGCTAGCCCACTCGGTAAAATCATTATCCTACTTGTAAATAATATGTTTAGCTTGAGGGGTTAGGTACAGCGTACAGCAGTAAAATTTTGGAAATTTTCAACATTTTTTTCCTCCATTACTATATCTTGTACAATAATGAAAAATTGGTATGTTTAAAACACTGTCCTTCTGCTATATGAAAAACATATTTTTAGAATTAAAAAAAAATTACTTACATTTTTTTTGTCAAAATTCAGTTCACTGTACAGTGATAAAGCGTTTCCCACATAACTCAAAACTATCCAACATTCTGTGATGAAATTTTTTGTGTGTATTTATATATGTCATATCAACAATATGATGAAAAGATCACTCCTCTACCTTTGATAGATTGTCTAATAAAAAATAAATTCATTTAAAAAAGTGGTCAAATATCAGTATTTCCTTCTAACACAAAATAAAAAAAAAATATATATATATATTATTTATTAAGGAATGTAGTTGAAAGAGCATGATATTGTAAATATGAGTTTCAGTAATAAAATAAAAGAGAGAGTACATGAAAAAGTTAACAAGTTTATGAGTTATGAGGGAAACGCTTAATCACTGCACAGTGAACTGCCATCATTTTTAATTTTGAAAAAAAGAAGTATTTTTATCGTAAAAATACTTTTTTCACATAGCAGAAGGACAGTGTTTTACACAAACCAATTTTCATTATTGTACGAGATACAGTAATGGAGGGAAAAAAATGTTAAATATTTCCAAACATTTTACTGCTGTAAGCTGTATCTAATCCCTTAAGTCAGGACTTTTAGAGAGTCCTAATAGCCTACATGTTTCATGAAATTGTTCAATATTATAAAACAGTATATTAAATTTCTTGCGCATTCAGAAAATGTAGAAGATGGCAAAATATACAATTCTGCATATCAACAAATTCGATGAATCATGTGGGCAGGGAAGTATTGTGTCACTCTTTCTCAGTTCTCAGGAAATTACTTGGATTAATGGAAGTGGAATTGGAACCAATTAACCTACAGTATGTTATCGTATTCTGTAGAATTATTTTATTTTTTGTGAACCTCCTACATTATTTTCTTGAAGCAATTTGGGAAATGTAGAGTGATTTAAAATCTAAATTTGATTTATTGCAAAACTTTGGGAAACATGATTTTACGACCTCGTCGGGCGATGACCGAGATAAACCTTGCATGTCAGCATGAATATCCGAGAGAGAGATAGAGAATATAGTAGATCAATATCTAATTCATTTATATGACAGTTTTCAACCATATGGTTAGTGCCTCGACATTTCATGTCAAAGCCTAGTCATTTGTCCGGAGACAGGTTTTAGCTCATAAGTGACACCAATAAGGTATCACTGATCAGAAAACTAAGCCAGGAGAAAATGGGTTAGGATGGCCAATTTCTTTCCCCATCCATTGCATATATCGCTGACTATTCTAATTACATATTACACTAATCAGACTTCAAATGTACACAATTGTTATTCCTCTGACACATATCGTCAAGTGGGATGTACTGCCTGGTAATGGATATACATATCAGCCAGAACCTTAATCAGAGAATCCTTTATCTGGTGCCTACATATTAGTTACATCTATTTTCGGCTTTTACCTTAAAAATTCTCTAATTTCCTTTAATGGAACGGTGAAAAACGCAATGAGACAAGAGATCAACCAGATTGGAGATTGCATTCATTTTTCTCATAGTCCCAATTCTCTTGCAAGAACTCGCGATTCATGTACCTTTCAATTATTTCTCTTCCTATTTTATATTCTTCTTTGTTATTCTTTCATAATTCCACCTACGTCGAGCTCATTCTAAGTACCTTTTAGCTTTGGGTTTGTACATCCATGCTTATTGTGGGAATCTGTAACTTATTTTTGGGGGGGGGCACTTGACTGTTCGTAATTTACCCATACGAAGCCAGTTGTGTAGATCAACAACGTGCAGTATTAGAAATAAATCTTCAATAACGCTCAAACATTTTAATCAGCATGATTTGTTCACAAATCTTGAAAAATTTAAGTTGCAGAATGTTTGTCACACTGAATGTTGTCACCTCTATGGCTGAATGCATTTCTACATGGCTGCTTTCTGAATTCGTCGTACATGATCTCAAAACAACTCAGAGCACATGTATCTAGTCTGCCATCTTGAAAAAAAGACTGTAATCAAGTGCTTTTGTTGACTGTTGGAGTCACGTGATGCCGTATTCGTGACCTTATTTTTTTTATCACCTAGAACACTTTAATATCACTCACTCACAATTGAAATTTGCCTCTTTTATAATATATTATATATAATTATTTTTCTTGAGAATCATTATTGATAAATTGATTTTTAGGCACTGAATACGAACAAAATTTATTTTAATCTTATTGCTTATACTGTACGAACGACATGTCCGAAACCGCTTTTGAATGTCAACGATGGTAAAACAGATATTTTTATGAGCATTTTTAAATATTTTTTTTTTTCCTGTGATGAAAAGTAAAATAAATTATCTTCCATTACAATTTAAGTCAAGTTTGTAGCTACTAGAGATGAACAAATCTAACTGCCGCTCTCGCTCGCTGTGTTCGTTGCATTTGTCTTTCGAGTCTCGTCTCGTCATTCTCGTGCGCTTCGAGTCTCGCTCATCATTCTCGAAATAGCATTTGGTCGGCGTGGAAAGATTTCGTAACTTTGAATAACATATCATTGAAATAAATAATATTATAAACATTTAAATGAGACAAAAAGACAAAACAGAGCAGTATCTTAGTTATGAAAATGTTCTGGTTCTGTTATCAGATATTACCTATGGTTATGTAAAAAAAAATCTCAAATAAATTTGCATTTCTAAGAAACATATATCATAACGTTAATATCTTTTTACTTGAGATTACAAACTTGATCTCAAACATATGAAAAGAAAATTCCTAGTCTTTTAACAAGGACCTAGTAATTAAATAAAGATTGGGGAACGGATTATTATACACTGAAAGGTAGAGATGATGTTTCAAATAGGGTGCTTGATTTTTATACATATATATCAGTTGTCAAAGTAGATAAAAGGGATTGAAGGCTGCTTGACGTTCGGGACTTCGGGAGTGATCAATCTCGGCGTCTCAAAACACTCACAAGCAGTCTTTACGTCAACGACGCGACGCACAGTGGTCAATATCGCGATATTAGGAGGACAAAAGTCGAAATTTCGAGTTTCTCTGATGATGTTCTGTTGTATGGGAATGCGATAACAAAGAACCAAAGCTTTCTAAACTGAGTATAGTTTATGGCTTCGATGTTTGTATTAAACCTGAGAGAGTGTCAAAGTTATGGGTTCTTGCGTGTCCCTCAGTCGTGCGTTATCTGCAGTGTGGAACGATCGCATTTCTTGTGTGGTTCTGTGTTACTGGTGAAGTGTTTCGTTAAATCTGTTGTGCAGGAATGGAGAAGAATGTTGAAGGTATGTTTTACATTTTATTCCAAGTCTATAACATTAATAGTTTGGTTGTACATGCTTAACACTTATGCGCGTAAAATATTATAATTTTAAATATATTTCGCAACTTGCTCTTGGAATATAAAAATTGGTTCACGATGGGTCACGATAAAATCTTAGTAATCAATTTCCTTAGACCTTAATCTCTAAGCCTGCATATATTTTATTTGCCGAGGTTTGCCCGTTTTTTCAAAATATCTACTTTCTTACAGATTGTGCGACTGCAGTTAAGCGCCGCGATCTATTCACTTTTCTCCAAAGCACAAACTGTGTAATGAAAGCAAGGTCATCACAAGTGTTACAACAATTACTTTCATATGCATTGTCAAAATTGAAGTCTGAAGGCTGTGATGAAAACCTTAAGTCAGAACTTTAAAAAAAAATTAGAATTTTTTCGTGTAATCTGTTACGAAGGTGGAGGTCATGTAATAGGACAATGTCGCGATTTTTAGAGAAATATTCAGAATGGCTTGATGTAGAATTGTCAGTTCCAATACCTACTGAGGAATCTTGCTAAGGAGAAGCCTCGGGTGCAGTTAGAGGGCGCCCAAGGAAACTGTTTTCTTCGAGTAGTGTAAAAACAAAGAAAAGAAAAGTGGAAAATCTTTCAAAATCTTGTTCGTCACAAGAACTTGCCCTGGCAACACAGATGTCTCTTACGTATGAAGGTAAAAGAAATGTGGCAACAAGTATTCAAGAATCTGTGTCGAAAAGTCCGAGATCAGTAAGGAAAATAAAAAAAAAAAATTTCCAACAGCCAGCCACTGACCCTAACTGTAATACATATACAACAGAGAAGGCACTAGCTTTACTTGTTGATTTAAAATTAACAAAACATCAATATGTAGCATTACAAAAAGATGCGAAAGAAAGAAGCGCAAACATCTACCCGCCATATTATAGACTGCTAAATGCAAAATCAGAATGCTATCCCAGTCAGGAAGCGCTAATAATTACAGATTCACTGGCAGAAGTAAAATTACAATGTTTACTTGACCACACTGTTGAGCGTTTATCTATTGTTCAAAAAGAAGTTCTTGAACATTCCTTTCAAAACGAAGAAAACAGAATTCACAAAATTCAAATGACTTACAAATGGGGGTGTGACGGGAGCACAGGCCATTCCCTTTACAAACAAAATATTTCGGGGTATGAAGGAGCTACAGATTCTGAAATACTTTTGTCTTCAATAGTGCCTTTACAACTCCTGGGCGAAGATAAAGAGTCTAGGCGAAAAACGGTTCTCTGTCAAAATCCAAGAACATCATCAACAAGATATTGCAGACCCATCCGATTTCAGTTCACAAAAGAGACGCCACAAAAAACGAGAGAAGAAATCGCATATATTGAAGAACAGATACAGAGTTTAGTACCAACCAGAATTATAATGGGAAATAGAGAATTTTTGTGGAACATAATTTAATTAAAACTATAGTCGACGGCAAAATATGCAACGCTTTCATGGATAATCCTTTAGCCCAAGTGTGTTACATATGTGGTGCTAAGCCGAAAGACATGAATGATTTGAAAAAAAATACAGTCATTACCTATAAAATAAAAGTGCATTTGAATTTGGACTTTCGACACTGCATGTAAGAATTACATTTTTTGAGTGTTTGCTTCATATTGGGTACAGAATAGAAATAAAGAAGTGGCAGGTACGCGGGGATCAAAGGAAGAAAGTAGCTTATGAGGCAAGGAAAGAAGAAATTATTAACAAATTTAGAACTGAAATGGGCCTTTTAGTTGATGTTGTGAAACCGGGTAGTGGTACCACGAACGATGGCAACACTTCTCGCCGATTTTTCGAGAATTCAAAGAAATCGTCTGAAATAACTGGCGTTGATGAAGCTCTTATCCATCGTTTCTCCATAATTTTGGACGTTATGTCAAGTGGATATAGCCTGAACATTGGTGCATTCAAAAAGTATGCCTTAGACACTGCTGATCTCTATGTGAAATTGTATGGATGGTACTACATGCCTGCCACTGTCCATAAAATACTTATACATGGTGCAGATGTTATGAACAATATGATATTGCCTATTGGACAGTTATCAGAAGATGCCCAAAAAGTCAGGCATAAAGAGTATAGATTTTTCCGAGAACACAACACTCGAAAAACCTCAGGAATAAATTGTAACAAGGACCTTTTGCACATGCTTCTAATTTCTTCTGATCCGCTTATTTCAAGCAAAAGGAAATTACCAAGAAAGAAAAGAAGTTCCCTTGGCAGTGAAGTGTTAGGTTTGTTGGAAACACCGAGACTGGACAGCATTGCCCATGGTTCAACGGATGGGAGTTCAGAAGAGGATAGTGATTAAGGTCGTCTCTTCCTGTGATTGATGGGAAAGAATACCGTCTTCATTTTACAATAATATCAGGTAATTTATATAATATTTGTAGAAGTTAACAATGTTTATAAATTAGATGTATCTAAATATCTCGTAACAGTAGGGCAGGTTCGTAAAAATTATAAATAATAATAATAATAAATATTATATTTTCATTATCATTATCAACATGAAGTTGATATTTAGTTAAGTTAACTTCTAGTTGTATCGCATGTATTTTGATATTATTATTATTATTATTATTATTATTATTATTATTATTATTATTATTATTATTACTATTATTATTAAATTTCACGTCTTGTTATCTTAAGAGTGTCAATTACTAACAGAAAAGTAAAAAAAACCGATGCTATTGCCAGTAGAGAACAAAAAATAATTTTGTCCTCCTAAAATCGAGAAATTGACCACTGTGCGATGTGTAGAACATTGTCGTGCCGGTTTTCGGCTTTGCGGGCGCTGTTAGGGTGCGTTCACGTACATACCTGGCAGCAAGCGACTTGTCGCCAGTGGCTTGTTTACAAGCGCTTGCATGTTCCGAATGGTTCATGTACAAAACTGGAAACAAGCTTCTGTTGAGCTATTACTCGTGATCAGTTATGAGATGAGATCTTCAAATTGAGAGTTATTTTTTATTGAAAACGTAGAGTTGAAATTGTACAGAAAAAGAGTGGGTGTACATGAAATTAACTGTGAAAAAAGGAACTTTGATGAGTACCATCAACAATCTTCAGTCTCTACATAGGCCTGTACCCAAAAAGGAACAATTTTTGGAAATGTCAAACAGTTTTTCTCTGTGGTCTTTCGATGTTGGTGGTTGTGGTATGCAAAATGACGGAATACATTTGAAGCATCTGTTATGTTCTACCTGGTAGACCTACCAATGTAAACGCTCCGTATGTGTTTCTCAGTAATGATGCTTACCCACTTCTATCTAATCCCATCAAGCCTCATTCAGGAAAGAATCTTTGCTTAGTTAAGGAAATGTGCAACAATAGGTTATCACGCATGAGAAAATGAATTGAATGTGCTTTTGGGATTCTGTTTTAAAAATGGAGACCATTATCAACTAACATAGAAACAGAGGTCAATGTTGGGGAGGACATAATCAAGTGTACAAGTCTGTTGCACAACATAATCATCAGGGAACGGATTTATATGGACTAAAAATATATGAAATATGTAAATATATATGTAGTTATTTTTACCAAAATATGGAATTAAATATGGATTTTTACCAAAATATGGAATTAAATATGGACTTAAAATTATAAAAAAATGACTATGTACGTTAAATATTGGTACATTTTAATCAAACTAAACAAAAAATATAATGGACGTACCTTATCTTCCAATGTAGTTTCAACAAAACACAATTTTTATTGTCTGTTACCATAACATCAGGTATACCACAGGGTTCGGTACTCGGACCATTGTTGTTCACAATATATGTCAGTGATATTACATCTCATGTAAGGCATTGTAACTATCACTTGTATGCTGACGACCTTCAATGCTACATCTCTTCCCGCTTAGATCGAATAAATGACGCTATAGATAAATTGAACGAAGACATTGACTCGATTGTGACATGGACAAAGAAATTCCATCTTAATATCAATCCTGGAAAGACACAAGCAATCATATTTGGACACAAACGGCAAACCGACGCTGTAAAGCACCTCGACATTTCCCCCGTTAAAGTAAGTACAGTGCATATCCCTTTCAGTTCTTCGGTAAAAAATCTTGGCATTCACATGGATAATAATCTCAACTGGGACATGCAAATCACAGAAACCTGCAGAAAAGTATATTCTATTATTCATGTGCTAAAAAGGATAAATGTTCATCTTCCCTCTTGCTTAAAAAAGTCCCTTGTGCAGACCCTTGTATTTCCCTATTTTGACTATGCTGACATTTTACTGACTGACCTTTCCAGCGACAACAAAATGAAACTTCAACGTGCTCATAATTTGTGTGTACGTTTTGTAAGCAATGTTCGTAAATATGATCATATTACCCCATCCCTGGAAGCAATAGGTTGGCTTAAACTAGATAAGAAAAGAAATTTACATTCACTTCTCTTTCTCTTCGAAATCTTGAACTCTTCTATTCCTTCGTACCTGTCGTCTCGCTTCACTTACCTTTCTTCCCACCACAATCTGAACACACGCTCTCGCCATGAAACAATACTAACAATACCATCCCATCGCACCTCTTCATACTCATCCTCTTTCACAATAGCCCTGCCAAGACTCTGGAACTCGCTACCTGCTAGCATCAGGGACTGTCGAAATAAAATTCAATTCAAACGCAAACTTACTAGGCACTTGGTCAGTAATTGAGACTCGTTCAGACATGGTTTCTTGTAAATAGTTCTTTTAATCTACCACAAAATATCTCAATATCCGGTAATTTCATCATTATAGAATTTTGTTATTGTAGGTTTAATTTGTAATTTAGTAAATACAAAAATATTCTTTGTTCTTAACTTCTATGATAAAATGTCTAGCTTTCATTAATCAGGTATTCTTGTCGTACTTTAATTTTTATTGTAATTGTAATTGTAAATTTAATATTAATTGTAATCTTATTGTTCATGTTATAGTTGTAATCCCCTGGTAGAGGGGCAGAGAAGGCCTGACGGCCTTATCTCTACCAGGTTAAATAAATAAATAAATCTAAATTTAAAAATCTAAATAACAATAGGTTACAAACATTTCTTTCAAGTGCTGAAAAGTGAATCTTCTTCTATTGTCTCTGAGGATAGATTTATACTGACTAAAAGAGCGTTCGACGTCACAAGAAGTAACTGGTACATAATTCAATTTCACAATGTCTGCTGGGGATAAGTCCAAGTTAATCTTCACTGTTGATTCACCACTCATCACAGCAACAACCTTTTGTAGTTCTTCATATCCAGGGTTTTTTGAAAGTACAGTGTCCACCTTAGCTCTTACTGCATCTGCAACTTTACCTCTACCACGATTCAGTTGTTCCACAGTACTATTTATAATTTCAAAACTTTCAGATAGTGAAAGGTGCCTATTTTGGAGACTTTTGAGCGTTTTTATGATGCATGAAAATGTATGCTGAATGTGAGCTAAGTCATTCTTCACACTTATGTCACAGGTAACTGTTTTCGCAGTATCAATTGAGACTGCATCTTCAGAGTCCAATGCAAGGAGAACATTGTTAATAGAGTCTATATGTTCGGCATAATATTCAACTGCTTCTAGCCATGTACCCCATCTAGTTAAAATTGGCTTTGGTGGCAATGGAATTTCAGGGTACATTTCTTTCAACACGTTAACTCTACTGGGAGCTTTGAGAAATACTTTTTTCACTGATGAAATCAACAAATCTACTTTAGGGAAATTGTCTCTGACCACTTCTGCCACACGATGAAATGCATGCGCCATACAAGTAAAATGAGTCAATTTAGGATATACAACAGATAATGCTTGTCCAGCTTTGACCATATAAGGGGCAGCATCGCTAATAAAGAATAACACATTATCGTACATAATACCCTTTGGCCACAGGATACCCATAGCTTCTTTGAACAGTTTAACTATAGTTTTGTTATTGCACTTTTCTAGAACATCACAATGTAAAAGAATTCGTTCAGAATATTGTTCACTTAACAAACCGATAACTACATTACCAACAAGTCTACCTTATTTGTCGGGAGTCTCATCAATGGAAACCCAAATTGAACTATCTTTAATTTCATCTCTTATCTTCTGTATTGTCTTATCGTAGATGGATGGAGCATACGTCTTCCTAAGTGTTGACTCATCCGGGATTGTATGTTGAGTATATTTTTCAAGGAATTCCCTGAAGACCTTATCCTTTAGTTTGTAGAGAGGAATATCAGCAGAGATGAGAGAACGGCACAGGTCGATGTTAAACTCAGATCTTACATTCGATGTTGTTGGTTGTGTTAAAAACAATTGTCTCTGCTTGGAATTTAGTTGTTTGTTGGCCTGATGTTTACTAGTTGTAATGTGTTGTTGCACCAGGAACTTTTGTGTAGATGATACTGCACACTGACACAAATTACAAAATAATATTTTATTGTCAGTTGATAAACCATCTTCTTTAAATTCTGAAATGTAACTTGTTAGTTTTGATTTTAAATTGACTGAATGAAGTACTTTTGGCATATTTACCGTCTTTATAGTATGATTTACAAAACTGAACCTATGTGTACTCTGACTGGCATTTAACTGTTGAGCTGCACAACTGAAGTCTGTTAAAAATTTTAAATTAAATTAATACAGTTTTGTAACTTACTTTCCCATTGTTGATAGGACTGCTAATTTTCAAATAACTCTGATGTTAAAGGGATTACTGAACATGTGTTTAAATCTCTATTGTTGAAATGTATTTTTAAAAGTTAATGGAATTTTGTTTTGTTTTATTGTTAAACCTAATATAATATGGACTGTTTTATATGAAATATGGAAAATATATGGAAATTAACGAAAATATGTACTAAACTCTAAAATATGGAAAAATATGGAAAATAAAAGTAGGATTTTTCAACCCTACACATTGTGAAACATAAAGATAATGCAAAATATAAATTATATTAGCTTTATAAGTAAATATGTATTTACATATAAATCCTTTCCCTGATAATCATTAATAAAGAAGCCATACAGTACCATTTAACCGAAATCACAGTCATCCCTGTACCAAAAAACAAAATGAAACCTTTGGGGAGACCCACAAACGTAGTAGCAGAGATATTTTAAGACATATTTTGCCTATACTTCATAGGCTAAAACTGTTCATAAAATAATTTGTTATAACGAAACTGTTATCAAATGATATGTTTATATATAAGAAATTGCTTAATTGCAATAAAAAATTACAATAAAAAACAACTATCAACGTTCATCTCCGGCTTTCATTTCAGAAGATATGTCCTTCCAACATTTGTCAACGAAAATCCTGTTAGCATGTACTTTCAATCGTTTATCCCAAATGGATCTTCTTTGCAATATATGATATATTAATTTATCAACATTCACCATTTTTAATGACAATAAAGCACCGAACAAGTGTACGTAGTGCTATCCACCAGCCGACCAGCGCTGGAAATAAATGTTTCTTGTTTGCCGGTCGGCACTTGCAACAAGCGCTTGCATGCCCAGACAGGCTCTGTCTGTGAACGGACACAGTTACAATAATGTGAACTTTCACTCGCGCTGGCAAGCGCTTGCCGGTGCTTGCTTGCAAGCGCTGGAAACCAGCTTTTTACGTGAACGCACCCTTAGGGTAAAAACATGCTGGAGTAGTTCATCTCGCTACGCATCTCGCAGCACATCTCGCCGTTCAGCGGGAATCAAACTGGTTTGATTTTCAGGATGCAGCTGCCTGAAACTAGCGTTCTGATTGGTCGGTTGTCGCAACGGAACGTCATGATTCTCTCCACCCGTCCTCTCAAGGCATAAGATTGGAAGGAAATAAGTCGTACCAAAACTTGACAACTGTTAATGTAAATGAGATAATTAAAGACTTTCAGTGGCAGTAATTAGTTCATTTTCTGTTAATTTGTTGGGCAGTTTCTTTTCTTATTTTTTTTAATCTTGCAGTTCTTAATTGCTTATTATATTACAGTATGCTCATTTTAAAGCCATTATTATTATTATTATTATTATTATTATTATTATTATTATTATTATTATTATTCATTTCGTTTTCAGAACAAAAAGTGTTTATACCGACGTCAAACTTTTGTACAATATTTTGAAAGAATATGTGTTTCTTATTGTGATTGACAGTGAAAGATTTTTGGTAATAATAAAGTAATAAATTTTGATAATAGTACATTATTATATACTGTATAATTATTAATTACCTGAGAGTCACTACCGACCTCTCTTCAGCACTGATTGGTTGTTTATGTATGTTAGTGTACACTTTTTGGATTTTAGGGTCTATTAGCATCAAGATGTAATTGAACGTTGACTGAGACATTCTTAAATATTCGTAAAATCTATCTGGAAATGCCTTAAGCTGCTGATATAATTGATAGAATTCACAAAGTTTACTGCGTTCCTTATTGATTGGATGCACGCTGTGTTTTCTTCTTCTGTTGGAAAGTAACCACCACTACATTGCAGTACTCGTAGATAAATCGCTATCACTGTCAGAATTTGTAAACATTTTTTAAGTACTAATAGGTACGACGAATATATTTATTAGTATTTACCACGTTGTGTTCATGGAGAATCTCACATCTGTACTCATTGTCCGCGTAACGGCGAGAATCATGGCGAGGTGAATTGCTTCACTATGTTCTGCTGAGACTAGATGTGAGATGCACGGCGAGTGAATGGCGAGGTGCGCTACTGGGAGAGGCGAAATGAACAACTCCAACATGTTTTTACCCTTAGTCTCGCTTTCTCGATCGTTGTTCATCTCTAGTAGCTACCTATTTAGAGGAACTAGGTTCGATTCTTTTGTAGGCAAATTGAAATTAGATCTCTCTTCCTTCAGAACGCAATGTGTTTCTAGTCTTATGCTTGCCCTAGTTGCCTTTCCGTTGGCCTTGCGCTATACGGGCGACATAAACAGAGAACCCTGCTAATTTGAATGACTATTGCTGATTTATAATCTTCAAGAGAGATGATTTAACAGTTCATATAGCCTACTTGCGATGTACGACGGAAGCATATTGGTGTAAAGTTGCGTGTAAATTACATTCGTGCGTGCGCAGTAGACCTACCTGTGAGGTCTGCATGCGGAAGTACTTCTACTTTCGTGCGACCCCTTTGTACTCTTGTACAGACGAACTACGTTCGTGGTTGAAGTTCCGGAAGGAACATGAACGTTGTCTATGTCAATGTGATGTTGTTTGTTGTTTTAAATGGACATTCTGTCCCGTATTGACCTCCTCTGTTGGTAATCCTGCCAGTTATCAATATAATGTTTAGCCTGCAGGGTATTCCAGGAGGAGTAGTAAATATTTTAGGAGGTGCAGTACAGATTATTCCGAGTAAAATGCATTCAATTTTCAATAGGTATCAAGATACAGCTGTTGGAATGGTACGCATAACAACCTTTACACAATGTATGAAGGAAAAACAAACGAGTTTCCACTATTATAAGAGTAGATCTCTTTTGTTGCAAGGATAGATATGTTCTACCAGCATAACGGGATTCCTGAAAATTATAGCCTTCAGGTGACAATGTAAAACTAACATTTCTCGAACGATGGGTAGGTCGCGGCGGTCGACGTTCATTGGCCACCAAGGTCCCCAGACTTTAATCCATTAAATTATTGTCGCTGAAGATGGATAAAAAGCGAAATCTACAAAGAGAAAGTAAACACGAGAGGAATTGGTCGCTCGCATTATGAATATTGCTGCCCACATAGAAGAACGCCAAGTCTACCTCGGAAGGACTACACATATGAAAATTACTGCCAAGACAGTTGAGAAGTAGCTACATTGAAGTCGATGGTGGGATTTTTTTTAACGATTATTACTTTGAACTGTTGCAAATTATTGATATCATTTAAGGAGTAAGTACACTTTTCACTGGTATAAATTTTAATAACATTATATATATATATATATATATATATATATATATATATATGTATATATATATGTATATATATATATATCCTGAATTAATTTTCTGCTGGAATTTGGTATCATTAATCAATACTTCTAGATCGAATCCAGAAATACTTTTATTGTTAAGGGAAATTATATTTTTAAAAAGGGATGAAATTTATGTAGAGAAAGTTGGTTTCTCTGATACCTTGTACAATTTTAAAAATTTTTAATGCTTTCTACGTAATGAGTGTGTTAACAAATCATCTTCCTATCAGGTGAATATATAAATCAGAAATACTTCTTGTCAATTTATTTTTATGAATAGTAAATTGCTCAGGATAGGGACCAATGGCGGGCTTATGTGAGGGCGGCAATGAACCTGCGGGTTCCTTAAAAGCCAGTAAGTAAGTAAGTAAAATTTATTTTTTATATTAAATATTAATGAAGAGAGAACTTGAAATGGTAAAACAGTGCCAAAGGCAGAGTTTATTCTCAAGTATAAAATACACTTGTATGCAAAATAAACATATCTAAAAACTTGTAAAGCTGGAAACCTGAGTTCGAGTCCCGATGCCGAAGATAATTTTTCTCCGTTCCACTGATTCTTTATCATATGGAAAAATTACTGCACTGAAACTCCATATGTACTTCGTCACATCATAGTAATATTATTATTCCAGTGTCAATGGAGTTAGTAGCAAGTAGCTCTGCTAGGGGAATGTGCTGGATGTAAACATGCAGTACTGTGGAGTAATGCGTGGGAGAACACTGCTCTATGCCTGCACGTGATTCTGTGCTATAGATCGCCGTGACAAAGGGGAAAGTTCAAACACGTCGTGACGTCAAGGTTGTATACACTTATCTGGGCTCTGAGGTACGAAAGGTCTCTAACTTTCTGAAATGAGGTGATGCTAATGGCCGCTCCATTTTTTTCGGCATGCCTCCCCTAATAATGGCATTGATCGGCTTAGTGTCGTACTATACATAAAGCTGTTTGCTACTACATGAAGTTATTATGACTACATTGTACCGGGTGAATAAAAATTCTCTCCTTAACATGACTTAATTAAAGACGACGAGGTGTTGCGAACTGAGATTCTTAGTCCTGTAAGTAATATCACAGTCTAGTATATTAGCTATTCCATCTCAAATCGACCGAAATACAGAGAAAATTGACCTTATAATTTCTAAATACAATGAAACTTTTTTTGTACGCAGATAACTGTGATACAATGCTTTGTGCAAAGTTTGAAGCATCAGAAATTCATAGTGCTTAAATTTAGAATATTTAAATTTATCGTATTTTCTTAAAATTAGCAACTTTAAACTGTTGTAGCTCCGAAACCCTTTTACCCAATGATCAAAATCATGGTTTATTTTGACGCTGAGAAATTACAGTTTATATTGACATATAAACAGATTTTCTTAATTTTTATGGAAATGGAGAAATTTAAGACATTGGCCTCATTAAAAATATATAGTTAGATTCCGCATTGAAATTATAAATAAACACACATTTTTTTACTGATGATATGTTCATAAAGTGTTGAAAATATCAAATAAAGAAAATAAATAGTACGCGCGTGAACTAACCAGCTGACTGAGACGGGAGCTAGCCGAGATAAGCAAGGCCAGGAGACAAACACGTAATGTTTCGTCTAGTAGCGCATAGCTGGGCTAGCTTTATCACAAGTTTTCATAAACACAGGAGTAAAATGACGCCCAACGCTCGCTTATCTTCACCTCTCGGCCAGTGCGTGCGGTACTGTACCGTTCAAGTCCAGGCGTGTGAAAATAATCTATTTAATACCCTCGAAACTTCTTGCCATACTGCTAAGCAAACAATGCTGAATCCCTCTTAATAATGCAAGGTTTTTTTCTCAATATTTTTTTTTTTTTTTTTACATTTTTAACAAGTTGGCAAAAAGCCTAGAAGTAAGTAAAATAAGATTATCTGTCTCTCTGTGTACAATAAAAATAAGGATTACTTCTTAACATAACCTACCAAATGTCAGCTTCAAAATGAGCTCTCGTTCAATGTTCTGCAGTAATTGGTTCCAGAGTTCTGAGCGCTGAAAGAGGCTTGTTTTTTATAAAATACGCTAAATTTGTCGCACAACAATACGAAAACCGTTTGACTTTCGATAGTATATTTTTGAAAATGCACTCTCCTCAGCACCTTGCATAAATAGGGAAAAAATTAGAGTATAAAAAAATGCGAGGTTTTTTACTGATCGATTTCATATGGAATAGCATACAGTCTCGAAACTTGACTTGTGAGGGTGCTAGGAACAATAGACTGTGCCGGTACTATTTTGCATTGTCTGTAATGAGGCGATATTAGCGATCCTAGCGGTTAGCAACTATCTATGGATGTATATTTACTACGTATTGAGCTTCGTCACTGTATATACAGACTGTGGTAATATAGTCCATTTATGAAATAAAGTAGACAAGATTATTAATTCATATACAGGATGTCTCAGGAGGAATGTAATTTGAATTAGAGTACCGGTATATCGATTTAACTTGATATACTTATGTTCGAAGTCTAACGATTGGGAAAAAGTGTTGGAATGTCTTGCGGTTCCATGTACTGTACTTGACGTGTTACGCCAGATCTTTTTTGTACACTGAGCACCGCAACTCCAGCACAACGCACTTGACATTTAATTCGTGTATTTGCATAGTGAATATGCAGACAAGGTTTTTGTTTGTGGATTTTTTGATTTCGAAGAGTTTCATCTAACAGTGTGTTTTCCCGTGTTTATGGATGTTATCTGAAACTGGAAAGCTACCAAGTGTTTCATTGAAGTCGGAAAGGGAACCAGTACCGGTAGTTGATATGAATTTACAATTCATGGCATTTATATGAGAGGCAACCTTAGTAATTTTTCTTGTGTAATTATTTTCTTTTCTTTCTGAGTTTGTATTAGATTGTGAAATAAATTCATTGCAGCAACGTAATATGCAAGATTTTCAATAATGTATCATATCACAATGTTCTTAAACGTAGAAATACTTCTGTAATGTCTCTCTCCATTCAAAAGTTCGCCCATCAATAACCTCCAAACGTTACATTTCGGTCATAGGTATATCAGTTGAAATCGATGTACGTAGATTAACCCAAATTACATTATGCTGAAGTATTTTACATTCCTTCTGTTTCCCGAAGTAAATTTAAAATAATTTAACCATATTTACTCATATTTTCAAGAGAGGTTCCTCGTACTCCATTGTTGCTACATAGCTGCCTCTCTTTTCATGCGACTGAATACAATATATTCGACCAATTTACACTAATTTATTGGACAGAAGGCTGATCTCTTGTGAAAGGTGATTGTTGACATGCGAAGTATGGTGAGAAGCAGAGTGCTGCATTGGAGTTAAATCGCTCGCTTGAACTCGACCGAGTGTCTCACCCTCGAGTGAAATAAGATCGGTCGTGATACGCTCGTAATAAATAGAAGCACAGTACAAGGTCATCTCACCGACATGTCTTATCTTGTATGGAAGGCGACAGATAAGATACACACATGTTTTTCTCACACGGTAAAAAATAAGGCTTTATTTTCTGCGTTTATGACAAACGTTTAATGGAACAGTCAATGGAACGTACAAAAACAGTAACATGAAGTTATAAATAAAATAGTATGAAAAACTTCGATATACAGTTATTATTGCTAATTAATAATTATTCACTGTTTGATTTACCACATATATAATATGTTAGGTCCATACATAGTGTTCCGCCTATATACTGCGACAATGTAGAAACGTTTTATAAAATATTATTGATAGAGCAGTAGCCTAGATTAATAACAATATTAGTACAGAGATGACGTCACAGAAAATATAATAAAACGAATAATCATGCTGCACAACTGTTACAGACGAAAATATTGATTCACTAATTATTAGAGATTGTTGTTGTTGTTGTTGTTATTATTATTATTATTATTATTATTATTATTATTATTATTATTATTACTACTAGAAAACTTGATACTGTTCTTGAATTTTCGTGATTGTGTTCTCCGTTTATAATAATTACTTTTACATCCAATAACATCTATCAGATGTGGCAAAAACAAAATCACTTCTGTTTGGGGAGGGGGGAAACATTTACCTACAACATTTATATTACATTTTAAAGCAAGTTTTGTAGTTGTACTATGGAGAGGTTAGTTAAACACTGCCAAGTTTTTAAATGATAAACATCTATGATGTTACTACACAGTTCATCACTGTAACAAGAACGATTGTCTAACGCTCGGCTTATACCGTTCGAGGATTTATCGCTCGCAACAATTTTACCCATCATGCATGTGCGCTACCTATCGGATTATGCTATGAACTACTTGGCGCTCGAGCGAAAACGTCCGATGCAGACCTCTGGTGAGAAGGGTTTTAGGATTGGATAAAAAGCGGATTGTGGTCCTTTACAATTAATAATGTTTTGGTACTTGTCTGGAGAGAGAAACCCAGGATTGCCGACATTTGAGATCAGACTCCGAATCTTAATACACACAGGCGTACTAATCACAGTAACACGTGCTCGATTATTTTGGTTACTTGATACGAATTTAAATTTTAATCGACAGAAGTATTGGTAGTTTTACAATGCCTGATAGAATTTCAGTCGGTCAATTATTATAAGAAGTTGCCACCTCAGCAAGGAATATTGTAAGTACATACTTATTGTTTTTTGAAGGAGGACGAACAGCGAAACGAGCTTGGCATATTGAAATGCGGAACTTTAATTGCTGAACGGCCGTATCGGTGTTGAATTGCTTATCATCCAGGTGCTTCAACGGTACAAAGAGATGGAAATCACTAGGTTCCCGGTCTAGGCTGTAGGGAGATGGTCCAATACCCCCCCTCGGAAGCGCCGTTTCGCATCGTACACCTCAACAATTTGACGATGAATTTTTCAAGGTGAGGTGTCCTTCAGACACAAAACCGGATAACGCTATGCACTTTCACGTTTGACCATGTTTCCGTGCGAGCAGTCATCTTACAACTGATATTGCGAGGGTCTGACGCAACATATGCGCCATCTAATGGCTGCGTGATAAAGCTCTGGACTATTCATCTTCTTTCACTGTGGCTGTTCCTAGGCTTTGGAATTCCCTACCGAGTAACGTCAGGGACTGTCAGACATCAAACCAATTTAAGAATAGACTAGCGAAATATTTTTCTAACAATTCTTGTTAACAATAATAGCTCTTTCAGGTTTCTCAATGTTTAATGGTTATATATATATATCACAGAATACATATTTAAATTATCTCATTATTATTATTATTATTATTATTATTATTATTATTATTATTATTATAAAACTATTTCTTACCAATGCTTATTATTGTCAGACTAGCATTACTTATCCAACTTTCATTATTTACTTTCATGTTGTTTTATGGTCTAGATATTAATGTAATAACTATGTAACCAATTGTATTCAATTAGAATTAGAGTCTGGCTGGGCGGAAGAGAAGGTCTACTGGCCTTAGCTCTGCCAGATTAAATATTATTATTATTATTATTTCTGCGGCCCAGGCTCTTGTTACCCTACTTTTTGAATCTCTCTCTTATTTCTTTCACATACTTTTCTTATCGTCCTTGGTGGTATAGCAATTATAATGCCAAACAGATTTAAAGTTCGCGGATTAAACCTAGTCGAGAGCGATGCATTTAAAGGTCGGTAAAATCATTAGCATGGCATCCTCTGAAAGAGAAATGAAGCTGGGAGACCTCTGATAATGTTTCAGGCAGAATTTGTTGACTATTTCTTACTCTCATTGAATTTACACGCTTAATTACCTGTGAAGCAGAAAATGTCGTCAAAGAAAATGTACCCATTTCGCGACATATTTGGAGAAAATGGCGTCTCACCATTTGGTAAAATACCGTAGTGGAACGTGTTGCAGGACTGTGTAAACTACATGTCTTACTCATAAGCACGAAGGGATGCCGCACTAACGGGCGCTAGTTAATGGTGCGGAAAGCCGTGTAGCTTGAATAACGATCTGATACAAAAATGGTGAAGCCTTGTTTATGCTTGTTCGTAAATGTGAGCACGAAGTTCTCTATTAGCCACTAAAATAAATCGTACATTAACACTGTCTGATAAGTACGTAGATCAATTCATGATACTTAATGTTAACATAAATTATTAAATGGAAACATAAATTGTTGTGTCAGCAAAAGTTTCACATCGATTCAAAACAAATAATTAGCTATATGTTTAAACTTTATGTTAACATACATATTTTACTATTTTACCTGAAAGTATAGTAGAAATGCTACTTTTTAGTAAAAACCAGGGGTCTGTAGCACTATCCATTCAAACTTTATACAGGGACATCATTTTATTTTTACTAATATTTTTAATATTAACCTGTCTATACCTTTAGAGAACCGGAAACACCGCTTGCTCCCCCCTCCAAGACTGGAGTTCGATGATACTGGCCTAAAACACAAATCATTCTACTAGGTATAGGATGGAAGAAAAGTAGTTCATCCATTTACGTAAACTAGGAAATACCGCTATTTTGAGTTTGATAATTTTCATTAGGTTTTTCTTTAATCAAAGTACAGTACTGTATTAAGAATAAGTGTTTTTACTCACGAAGTGAGTTATCCATGCGAACGTATTCATTATGCAGTGTATACTGTCTACAGCACATTAGCGTACAATATAAAGAAGTTAAATTGAAAAATAATCATAATATGAATATTTAAACAAAATTTTGAAAATGGTGGCCGTTCATTTCGATACAGACTTCAGTTCTTTTGTGCATATTATCGCACTATAGACTATTGCATCTAATTCCAATTGCCAGTTTCGTCCTTCGTACTAGTAACTCATGTTGAAATAATTCTGTACCTATTCTACGTACTGTGAATTCAATCTTCACTTCTGCCCGACCCGAAAATATAAAATTACTCAGACATGCTATCTACTGTCCGTCCAAGTGGTTATGCCGCAGGATTGTAGAAAGGGAGGAAATCACGTGACAGTTAATTACTTAACGAGGCCCTTTTATTTAAGTTAAATTAAACAGCTGTATAATATTACGTAAACGTCCAATTCCTAAGAGAAATTAATGTTTTCAGAAAAGAGCTAAGACAGCCCAGCTATTACAGAGGGGCGAGCAGAAGCAGGTGGGGGAAATCGGGATGCGACGTAGGCAAACGGACAGTACCTGTGCGAAAATATGATTCAATATTGAAAGCTCTTTCGTCACTGGAAAACGCGAACATATTTCTGGAACGTACTATACTCAGTAACTCAGTACTGCTTACTATCTGCGGTCTTGGTTCTGTGTGGAGTTGGAACTTCCTTAGTAGAAGGGGTGGGAGTGAAGTACATTCATAAACTCAGGAACAATAAAAATTGAAGTAAAAATGAAATGATATCCCTGTATTATCTACATATGTAATTTGAACTGGTAATGGAAATTACGGGAAAACAGCTGAACGGATTTTAATGAATGACCCGTCATTATGAAGCTTGGCATCCAAGGATTTTCAGAAAAATAATAAATTTCATTGAAGCGTTAAGTATCCTACATAACTTTCCTATTTTACAAAATCCATTTTTCGTCAGTTTTGAGAACTAATTGCACCTCAGAATAAAACAAAACACACTACAACAAACAATAGGATATTAAACGAAGGCCATGACTGCAGGATTGTTGACATATTTAGAGCTCAAATTCAATTGATTATTAAAAACTTCAAGACTTACTAAAAATAATTTACAGGTCTGATTCTGCGGTATGTAATTTTCTGAGTACAGCTGTGTATTGGATATTAAAATCTACAAAACCTGAGGTGGTTTGACGACATTATTACCATTAGTAATGAAATATTATTGTAGTTAGTGTCATGATGTGACTATTTGTCGTTAATTATACATATTAATGCTATATTTATGATATGAAAGTGAAACGTTTTGGGGTTATATAAGTAGATGTAGAGAATATCTTAAATTAGTTTCTATAATTTACTGAGTAGCTGCTATATAGTAGGCCTATAAACTGCAAAACTTATGTAAGATAAAAATACTGTTATTAAAAATCAAATATTTTTATAGTTATTAATCAAGTGGGGTTAGGTCTTTTTCCTATAGGCTACTTAATGGCGGTGTGGTGTATATATTTATAAGCGTCATTCTCTTCAGTATTGGCTCGAGAGAGCGCAAAAATTACAGTTCCTAAGAAAAGATCAAAAGGTATTACTTACTGATAAAATAAGATGTCTAGAAAATTTTGTAGTCTCCCGATCATTTCAGCAAGATCTCTTAGCAGGATAAAATGATTTTACCCTCTACATTTCAAGCTCTACATACAGCAGCTATACCAAGATACTATGTCTATTGTTCGAAAGCATAGCAAACTTGACATTTTTTAACTTTCACCTACAATCCACAATGACCTGAAATAGCTATTGCTTTACTCTCACATGAAAAAGCCACTGATCGTCCTGACATTGTTACTTGCATATATTATTTCAATGTACCGAAGTACATATGATATTTCCATGCAGATATTCTGCGTCATCATACGATGAAAGAGTAATGGAACGGAGAAAAATTCTCTCCGGCGCCGGGATTTGAACCCGGGTTTTCAGCTCTACGTGCTGATGCTTTATACACTAAGCCACACCGGATACATCCCCGACGTCGGACAGAATTGTCTCTGATTGAGTTCCAACTCTTGGGTTCCCTCTAGTGGCCGCCCTCTGCACTGCGTCATAGATGTCTATGAACCTAGGACCGAAGTCCACACATGTGCTGAGGTGCACTCGTTATGAGTGACTAGTTGGCCGGGATCCGACGGAATAAGCGCCGTCTTAAATCACTTCGTGATTTACGCATATCATATATTATTTCAATGTACCGAAGTACATATGATATTTCCATGCAGATATTCTGCGTCATCATACGATGAAAGAGTAATGGAACGGAGAGAATTTTTCTCCGTTCCATTACTCTTTCATTGTTACTTGCGTTTTCGCGTTGAAACTCTAAGACTAAGGTGGATATGTTCAAGAAAAAGTATTTGGTATAAAAAACATTCAGAGGGAGTGTGTTTCTTTATTATGGAAGCAAATAACTTTCAAAATGTCTAGTATTCTTCATTGAAAATAAATCTGAAAAATGTTTATTTGAACGTTTAATGAATTTAGTTTGCAGCATTTGCTGCACAAGCCACTAGTTGTTTATAATTTAAGGCACGCTTAAAGAAACTGTAGCAATGTTTATTCTTGCTAAATTTTATCATTTTTTCGCTAAATTTAGTAAATATTCAACCCATCAAATTTCAACTCATTATTTTATGAGTTTTAGCAATAAGACCGGAATTACGATCAATGTTCCTTTGCGTTACGTTTCGTTACGGTGAATTTCATTGAAGTTTGTCAAATACAAGCTCCGTGTATTTGATTACGGTTAACGTTAAAATGAACGAACGCATGACGGCGCTGATTCGACATTGGCAAGGTCTAGCTTTTACAAACGCCAAACGCAAAGAAACGTAAGTTGAACGTCATCCAACCACGAATCAGAAACGAGTCGCCGCGCTTCATTTATTTTCACCTTTTCTTTCTTTGTAGAAGCGACCATATTGTTACTGAAATATTAACTAAAATAATATGAAGTAAAAATTACATAATACGAGGAACGACCTTTGATTGAATATGTCATATCACATAAATATATTTTCTCTATATGGCATAAAACACATTTTTGTTTAAAATTAAACATTATAGGCAGTAAACATGAAGGTATTCACAATACCTAATTCAGCAATGTCCTACTTAGATCTCCGTAGCGTGTTGGTAAAGTCAAAGGTCGTGGTGTGATTGGACCCAAGTTCGAATCTGGGTTCAGCTATTTTTTTTTCATCGTTTTGATCATTCATTTACATTATTTTAAATACTTTATTCTATTTTAACCGGAAATAAGAGGATTTTACTACATAAATAATACATTATATTCGTAATTTGCACTAGTCCAGCTATTTAGTAGTAGTAGTACTAGCAGTAGCAGGAGCAGCAGCAGTAGTATATTTATTATTATTATTATTATTATTATTTTATTATTGCTTTATCATTATCATCATTCCGTATTATTCTGTCGTAACACATTTTTGTAATAACGGTATTTTATTTATGTTGTCTCAAACAGAGTTACCATAAAATTCAATGTTTATCATAAAGAGCTGACTGACAGGTGTGTGCATTTCAATACTCATTATGGCCGGCAGAGTGTTATAGTTGTCACGAACGTCGATCATAATACACAACCTCTGAACGTTCGGAAGAAGTATAACGTACGGACACAAACAAACGTTGAACGTAATTCCAGTCTAACAGTCTGATTGCTACCTGGTAGACCTGTTTGTATAAAAAAAATTAGAAACCTGGTTCAAACCACTTTCAAGTTATTATTTTTTTTGTTACAACCTATAAATGAAATGTTTTAAGCGTGCCTTAAATTATAAATAATACCATAGAGTTTGAATGTATAGAGCTAGAGATCCCTGGTTTTTACTAAAAAGTAGCATTTATACTGTATTTTCAGGTCCAATAGTAAAATGCGTATGTTAGCAAAAATTTTAAGACTTGTGGCTCATCTGTTTTGGATGGTTGTCATAAAATAAACTTTTTGCCGACACTGCACATTAAAATAAATAAAAAACTATTATGCGTTTTGTGATTAAATGTATGTTAATTAGTAAATTGGCAACAGCGCATTGCCGGCTCGAGTAATGAATATACTTACGCACTCTGTTAGAATAGCAGAGTTTCGTCCCAGTCATCGCAAATAGTTTGGCAGACTTCGTAATGGCAGGAATTAACAATATACGTTAATATTTTTATTTAAGAGGAGAGGATAGTATTTTTTGGTGAAAAATGAGTAGGCCTAAATTTTAAAAAATCCTTAAAATACTCTGTGGTGTGTGTGTGTGGAATGCATAGCATAACATTTTGTGGGTATTTGTGCCCTTATCGGATGTTGAGTCGCCATTTTTAAACATCCTGCGTTATGGATTTTTAAATCACTCGCCCACTTTTATTGTTGTTTCCGGTAAATTAATTTAAAAAAATCTTTAAAATACCCTTTGATATGTGTGGAATGCATTGCATAACATTTTGTGGATATTTGTGCTCTTATCGGATGTTGAGACGTCATTTTTAAACTTCCAGCGCTATGGATTTTTAAATTACACGCCCGCTTTTATCGGTTTCCAGTAACTTCATTTTTTTGCTACATTGTCAGACAAAAATGGATATAATTTCTGAACTATTAAAGATATATGCGTGAAATTTAGAACACACATTCTTTAGACTATTAGGAAACTTTTCTCTGTAACAGAATTTTGTTAATTGATTTCATTTAAAAAATACGTCCGTTTGTTTGTAAGAAAGGAAATCAGAAAATTGTTATTAAATTTTAATTGTTTATTTTACAAAAATAGGGACTAATATCAAGATTCTGTTACAGACAGTTTGTAGAACATGCTTTTGCAAATACATTGCAAACAACTGTTTGAATCTATCTTTAAAAACGGTTTAGATAGCCTATATCGGTTTTAGTACAATCCTGCATTGGGTATATATTTTTTTCAAATTTGGGCCCCCAAATAATTTTTTTCAAAACATTTTTATTTGGTTGAGTTGCCACAGCTATGACCTCTCTACATACAAAAAATTAATATTTTACACCAAATAGGAAAAAAAGTTTTAAAAAATACCATCCTCTCCCCTTAATTTGCAACAAAACCGTCTGTTTTATTTAAAAATTGCAAAGGAATAAGTCATTCCTTATCAGCTTTCCTAATGATAAGAGTAAAAATTAGAATCGTACTGATAGTACTTATGGAGTAAAACGGTGTTAACATTAAGGGGAAAATTATTTTTCTGAGAATATTTATTTGCGACTAATGTGCTGTTAGAACTTTTTGCTGTACTTTATCCACGGAATAAGGTGTCAGAATATACACATTTATACTAGTTCCACTGTGTATATCCATCGCGATGTATGAACATAAGATAAAACCCTATGCTTTCACGATATTGACCGTAATAAATGTTAATGTTACACTCTGGTACATTAACTCGTAACAGAAAAGATGCTGAACAAATTGTGTCATTATTTTCATTATTGTTATTACGGATTTATATGGCTGTCGACGACGCCTCTCCGCTCCTATTCGCTATCTTTCTCTCTCTTGACAATCCTCGCTGGTTAAGTTACTCGTCATCATGGCCTCGTCTAGTCATTTTCCCCGTGGGCGACCTGGCTTTCTACGCTGGGATGGTATCCATCGTAACACCTGCTTTGGAAGTCTCCAGTTCTTTCTTCTCTTCACATGTCCAAACAAAACACGTTATTTATGCTAGATATCGTTAAAATAGTACATTATGCAACGAGCCTATAATCGTAGTAATTAAGACGCGAGTATGTTTGTTTATGAAACGAGCGAACGCTCGTTTCATAATTTTCATACGAGCGTCTTAATTACCATTATAGGCAAGTTTCATACGACTTTTAATGCTCGACCATATCTCTAACTTGAAATTATTTATAAGTATTCGTGTTATGGTTATTGAAGTGAGGAGCGGAACTGACCTTCTAAATTCTGAGATGTGCGCAGACGCGAAAGTATTGATTTCTTCCGAGGAACGAATGTCATTGACCTTGATATAATCTAGAGAATAACATGAACATTAATCTTGATATAACCTGGAAATTGATTTAGAATTGAAAAACGAGATGACAAATTGAGTTTATTTGAATATTATTTACAATTAACGCTAATTATTATAGTAACAGAACATAACTTTCTGCTACAGTATTGGATTTCCAGCCTCCGTGACGTTTTGCTAGTTGTCTTTCGATTGCATATCCGAGAATAATCGATACTTGCGGTTTTTTAATGCTACAATGGTGATTTCTCATTGGCTGAACAACTGAACTATAATGAATAGGTGTACTTTAATGAGGTCCATTAAAAGGCTACTACCAGGTGTATAATTACTACATTTCGGCATGGTCGAGCATAAATGCCTTTATTCGTCTTCATAACATCCCGTACGATATCATTTCTTATTCTGTCCAGCCTGGATAATCTTGAACTCCGTCTAAATCCATTTCAGTAGTTCACAGTTTATTCCAGTTTTCTCAATAATGTACCATGCTTATGAACCGTTCAACACCACATTGAGGATAAGTGTTCTGTAGATTATCTTTTTCATTTCAAAATATCTTGTACAAGAGGCATGGGATAAATCTTTAATTTTAATATGCGCAGCAAAAATGCAACTTAAATCCGTTAATCATACTCCATCGGCAAGTCTATCGTGCTATCAAAAAGGAGTGCGTTATATGGCAGCAAAAATTTTTAATAGCCTCCCAATCGATATAAAAATGAAACTCAAACCATAAGATTATTTAGGGACAAAATAAAGAAGTACCTAATATCTCACGCCTTCTATTCTGTAGGTGAATTCATGACATTCAGTAACACTTCATGAAATTGATACTAAAACTAATGTATGTGTTGTACTAGTAGACTATATTGTAAATATCGTCTGTATATATTCCATCTAGACTGTGACTATAAATTAAGGGTGCTATTCATAAACATTTCGCTAGCCCGCGCTACGAGCGTGCTTAACTAGCCCCGGCTATCGATTGATTATTTGTACAGGAATCATACCATATCATATCGCTAACACTGGTTTATGAATACGAAAAACGTTAGTTCGCTGATCATCCACCGAAAGCCCGCGCTAAGAATGTCTATGAATATGGCCCTAGGATATTAAAATTGTATTAAGTTTTTTAACTTGTTCCATATTCTAGCTGTGAAGCAATGTATGAATACCATGGAATGTTAATAAATACAATACAATACAATGGAAGATGGTCACTAAGGACCTCTCAGGCAACATCTACCATGGAGATAAAAATGCGTGGTTTAACACATGCGGTATCTAGTATACTTCCGAAGGTTAAGAAGACATTAACAAATTAGATAAACAACGTTACGGAATTTCAAGCTGTATTATAACCATTTTTAAAACTTTGATTGCAGTTGAAACCTTAATCAAAACGAAAAAGTATTAATTTTCAAATTCAGAACGAAAGATACAATAGTAAAAATTATGGTTTATTTAACGACGCTAGTAACTGCAGAGGTTATATCAGCGTCGTCGGTGTGCCGGAATTTTGTCCCGCAGGACTTCTTTTACATGCCAGTAAATCTACTGACATGAGCCTGTCGCATTTAAACACACTTAAATGCCATCGACTTGGGCCGGGATCGAACCTGCAACCTCGAGCCATAGAAGGCCAGCGCTATACCAACTACGTTACCCAGGCCAACAAGATACAATACATAACTAGTATCCATACATAAGGGAATATGGAGATTATGTAATTTAAGTAGTCTGTAAAATGAATACACTTCTTGTCATACAATTCTGAATCACGGCATTATAAATAATCTTGACATTACTGTATGTTCCGAAGACGATTAGATACGTCAAAATTACAAGTATATGTACCATATTTTCGTATCATAAACCTATTTTATCTGGTTTACCGAAAACTAAAAATGCTATGACAACTTTTTTCATTAAAATTCTGTCGAAAGAAATACGGATTTGAATAATTGAAGCGCTGGGTCGAATAGAGGTCTATGTTACAATCAGCTAACTGTGCAGGAGGAACAAAAATGTTACATCGTAATTCCGCTCATAAATTTACTATCGGAGGGGCAACATAGACCGTTATTCCATCAACATGTTTTGTACACTCAGATAAATATACGATTGCATGTTATTGAAAGTCATATTAAGTCATATTACACATCATAGAAGATTGTAACATTTTTTAAATCCACAGAAATGCTACTGGGAAATACAGTCAATAAACAGTTTTATACAGAGACAACATTTTATTTTTACTTCAATTTTTATTGTACCTGAGTTTTTGAATGTACTTCACTCCCACCCCTTCTACTAGTAAACTTCCAACCACTCTCCACACAGAACCGAGGCCGCGTATGCAGTACTGAGTTAGTGAGTAGCCTATAGTACGTTCCAGAAATATGTTCGCGTTTTCCAGTGACGAAAGAGCTTTCAATATTGAATCATATTTTCGAACAGGTACTGTCGTCCGTTTGCCTACGTCGCATCCCGGTTTCCCCCACCTGCTTCTGTTCGCCCCTCTATAAAGTCTAGTAGCTGGGCTGTCTTAGCTCTTTTCTAAAAACATTAATTTCTGTTAGGAATTGGACGTCTACATAATATTATACAACTGTTTAAAATAAATTAAATAAAAGGGCCTCGTGAAGTAATTAACTGTCACGTGATATCCCCCCTTTCTACGACCCTGCGACAAAACCACTTGAACGGACAATGGATAGCATTTCTGAGTAAATTTATCTTTTCGGGTCGGGCAGAAATGAAGATTAAATTTACAGTACGTAAGGTACTCTTTTATAGAGTAGGTATAGAATCATTTCAACATGAGTTACTCGTAGAAGGTCGAAATGAACGGCCACACATTTTCAAAAATGTGTTTAAATATCCATATTATGATTATTTTCAATTTAATTTCATTTTCTATATTGTACGCTAATGTGCTGTAACAGTACAATATACACTGCATAATTAATACGTCCGAATGGATAGCTCAATTCGTGAATAAAAACACTAAGTGTTAATACAGTACTGTGTTTTGATTAAACAAAACCTAATGAAAATTATCAAACTCAAAATTGCGATATTTCCTAGTTTACATAAAGGGATGAACTACTTTTTTCCCTCCTATACCTAGTAAAGTGATTTGTATTTTACGCCAGTATCATCGAACTCCAGTCTTGGAAAAGGGAGAAAGCGGTGTTTCCGGTTCTAGAACTTTAGTCCAAAGGTATAGTCAGGTTAATATTAAAAATGTTAAAAAAAATAAAATGATGTCCCTGTACAATCAGAATAGGCTATTATGAAATATACAGAATCAATAAAAAGGTTAAATTATGAATAAAATGATTGTGCCATTTATTTTTAAATGCTATATATTAATATGAATTAATACCATGTAATTTATTAAAGTTACACTCAATGTCATATTATGAATAAACAAACAATATTGATCAAATAATAGCATTATTATTAGAAAATAACGGTAGTATTGAGATGTAGAAACACCATTAAATTAATGAAAGTTGTAACAATAACAAATGAATAAAGACAATTAAATATTACAGTTGAGAAATTATTGGGAGATGGAATTTGAACGCCTGTCTCGAATATTCAGAATCCATCCGAACAGGTGGCTTATCTGTGACGTATAAATTTTATTAATAATGAAGACAATAGCAGTCACAGTTTTTAAATGCTGACTGTAAGAGAGTAATACATTCCAAACGGCTTTCTTACATCAAGAGCAAGCTGTGAACACATCTCCTTACAGGAATTTCCCCAAATCTGTTCCTGAAACAAAATACTCTGATAAAATTCTAATTTAAACTATAGTGGTAAAACACAACATAGACCAATTAACACTAGGTAAAGTGTAAATTAATGTATAACTAATAAAATACTGCAAAAATAACAGATAGGAACTTGTATCATTTTTTCGCACTAACTTATGACTTCGTCTTTCTTGTTGTATACTCAAGACCACTACCTCTCAGCGAATTTCGTGACGCATCTTTTCACTTATTAATATTAATTTGTCTGTATCCTTTTTTTTTTTTTTAGATTTATTTAGCCGGTCAATATCTACCGCAGAAATATATATATAGAGTTAGTTAAAAGTCCCGCACCACCTACATAACTTTTGAAGCATACGGTTCAGTGATATGAAACTTGGTATGTGAGGATAACCATACACTAAGAACTCAATAATGGTATTACCGAGTTTTTTCTACTTCCGGTTTAATCGGAAGTAACTCCAACTCTCTTATCTTAAATTGAACACGCAATATATTTTTTTTATTTTTGAATAGTGCTCATTAAGAGCTTTTCAAAAAGTATCCACAATCGATACTTCTGTACAAATTCAGTGTTGCTAAGTCAAGAAAACAGAAAAGTGTATCGAATATTAAAATAATAAAATACAAAAACAAAACAAAGGTAGCTCACCTTTTAAATTATGTGTTCAAATTGGTAGCCCTCAGCTGCTTTACAATGTGTCACTCAATCATAGAAACCATTTAAGGTATTATTTAACCAGGCTTTAGGAATATCTTGCACAACTTCCATTTTTATTTAGCAACACTGAATTTGTACATAAGTATCAAGTGTGGGTACTTTTTGAAAAGCTCTTAATGAGCGTTATTCAAAAACAAAAAAATATATTGGGTGTTCCATTTAAAATAAGAGAGTTGGGGTTGGAGTAGAAAGAACTCGTTATTCTCTTATTTTGTTCTTAGCATATGGTTATCCCCACATACCAAGTTTCATATCACTGAACCGTATGCTTCAAAAGTTATTTAGGTGGTGCATTTGTTATTTTAATATTCGATACACTTTTCTGTTTTCTTGACTTAGCAATACTGAATTTGTACAGAAGTATCAAGTGTGGGTAATTTTTGAAAAGCTCTTAATGAGCTTTATTCAAGAATAAAAATATAAATTGGGCGTTCCATTTAAAATAAGAGAGTTGGATTTACTTCCGGTTAAACCGGAAGTAGAAAAAACTCGGTAATACCATTATTGAGTTCTTAGTATATGGTTATCTCCACATACCAAGTTTCATGTTACTGAACTACATGCTTCAAAAGTTATTTAGGTGGTGCGGGACTTTTAACTAACCTCGTGTAGACCCTATATATATATATATATATATATATATATATATATATATATATACACACACACACACACACACACACAGTGAAACCTCTCATTTACGGACATCGAAGGGACGTAACAATCTGTCCGCATCTGGGAGGTGTCCTTTATTGGGAGGGAGCCTCCCCAGTCTAACAGTAATTTATAATATGCATTATGCATCCGTTCACGCTTTAAATGAAATGTATTACTGTAGTTTCATTCAAAATACAGTATACTGTACTACAGTAAATTCTTTGCAACTACACTAGATAAGACCGAAAAAGGAAAAAAACAGTACTGTGCCATGCAATTTTATTCTAGGTCTACAGTTATACAGTACTGTAATTTACAGTTTTCAACTTAACTTTTACTTTCAGATGCCATGACTCTCGAAACAGAACAATTGATTGAAGTGAAGAGACCTACTATCCCTATTATGCGTCGAATACAATTTCAAGATCCCATTAGACAGGTTAAATTTTATGACTTTGTTTATTCTCCCGCTTCAGTTAAGAAGGGGTAGCCGGCTGGGCTAGAGGTATCCTACGAGATCCTTATTGTCTTCTTTCATTTTAAGGAATATCTGTACAGTTCTCAAAACTAAATTTTCCATTTTTGTAACACATCAGGTCTTGAAATCCAAGTTCTGTCCTCAGTCAAGAGGTAAAGCAAGCTTTAGGACTGTGAAACAGTTGTCCGTGTCCGTGTCTGAGAGTGTCCGTAAACGAGAGTTTAATTTATCATTATTTCTATATTATTTCAGTTGGGACATAAAAATCTGTCCGTATATGAGGAGTGTCCGTATCTTGAGGTGTCCTTAAGGAGAGGTTTCACTGTGTGTGTGTGTGTGTGTGTGTGTGTGTGTGTGTGTGTGTGTGTGTGTGTGTGTGTGTGTGTGTATATATATGATCTGGGGTATAACTAATAACTAATTATTGTTCCTATTCTTAAATATTGGGTGACGGATTAAATGCCTTCAAAATAGAAAAAAAGATATGTATGTAGAAAAGTATTTAATACACATTTACACGTTATGCCACTGCAAATGGAATCTCTCAAAGTTTAATACAAACGCCGCTTAAGCGTATGCGCCAGCTGGTGACCTTGACCGAATTCAGTAAACCATTTCGGCAACGCAACGCTAGCAGGGTCTGTTACTGCTGCTCGCCGTCGTTTTATGACTTAATGCGGACGTGAATCACAAGCATCCAGCCTTCCTACACCTGGAGTGTTGGGATAAAATGTACTCAAATGTATCCAAATCAAACAAAAATAAGACTTTCTGTTGTCCTCACTTTGTCGGATAACCGACGTTTGTTTTAGTTTGAGGTTCACGACCATATTTCATTTTAAAAATCTTGGAAACCTTGACCACAAAAATATTCTCTCCAATTGGAATCTAAATCCTTACAAAAATTACAACCCAGATATAAAGGAATCTTAGACTCTGAACAGCTAACACTTTAAGTCGATCACGTATAAATTCTTGTCCTGCGGTGTCGAAAACGTTTGTGTGCACTAGATGGCGTATATACAGTACATAAACATGATATACATTATGTATATATGTATATATAAAACTAGGAGAGATTTACTTTGCGATGGCGGAAATAAGAAATGTTTAAAATGAGTATGAACCTCCCCCCCCCCCCAGATATATTATTTGATTTTTATAGTTTTCATACTAGTAACCTCTTGTCATCCTGTCTGCTCTAGAAAAAACTCAAAGTTAGAATTTATAAACCAGTTATATTACCGGTTGTTCTGTATTTTGGTTGTGAAACTCGGACTATCACTTTGAGAGAGGAATAGAGGAGTAACCCCTCCTTTGGTTTTGCCTTGCTACCCCGAGTCCTACGTACGCTATCTTGTCTAGCTAGATTTTTTTTCGCAGCTCTGGTTATAGTCACGAAGTTATGGTGTCTAAATGGAACACCTTGCAAACGTTACTTCGTTACATCGCCGTTTCCATCCTGGTACCCCATATGTTGGTCTCATTTTAAAGACGTATTCACGTAAAAATAGGGGACGCTGAAGTTTTAACTGTGGACGCCTCGATTTGTAATAATATGGAATACCGTTGAACTATACGGCGCTCGATTTTAATGTGACTATTACACTTTTACTACGTCATATATTACTTTTGACAAATAAAACGATACGAAATAATGTGTTTCAACCAATCATGCCTGTTTATCCTACAATTTTATCACTTCCCTAGCATTTGTTGATTTTTATCACTTCCCTAGCATTTGTTTCTTTGTTTGCCAACATTTAAAAATGCAAATTCTTTACGAACTATAAAACATGCTTTGCAATCGTCATTTGTTTCCCGCATAGATAGTGAACTGAAAATGGCGCCTTCTGTTTTGGTGAAGCTAACATTAGTGAAATATAATTTTAGTAACTCAGCTAATAGGCCTACCTATTTTATTTTATTAGAGTACTTTATTTCATCTAATCTTTATATACTGTATTTTCTTCTGTTTTTATCACCTCCCTACCATTGGTTTCTTTGTTTGCCAACATTTCAAACTACAAATTCTTTATGGTACTATGAAACATGCTTTGCGATCATCATTTGTTTACCGCATAGGTAGTGAACTGAAAATGGCGGCTCCGTTCAAACGTTTTGATGAAGCTAACATTAGTGAAATATAATTTTAGTAAGTCAATTAATACGTATTTTATTTTATTAGAGTACTTTATTTCTGTACTTTCTTCTGTTTTCATCATATCCCTACCATTTGTTTCTTTGTTTGCTAACATTTGAAACTACAAATTCCTTAAGGTACTATGAAACATGCTTTGCGCTCATTATTTCTTTACCGCATAGATAGTGAACTGAAAATGGAGGCTTCGTTCAAACGTGAAGCTAACATTAGTGAAATAGAATTTTAGTAAGTCAATTAATATTTTAGTGTATCAGAGTACTTTATTTCTTCTAATCATTATATACTTCTAATCATGTAATAGTCAATTAAATCGCAATCAAGTTTTGATTTTCTCTCGATTAATCAAAACCTCTAGTGAGATTACTGTTAATAAAATTTCACTGTAATAATGAGGGGGGGGGGAACTCTCTCTACTCCAAGAGAGAAAAAACGGATTTATAAAAAATAATGTCCGACACACATATTAAAATGGTTTTAGTTTGTTCGTAGGGTTGCTTTACTAGGCCTCGTTTAACAAAATCCTTCTCACAAAATAAAATGGCATTTTCAACACTTGTAGCGTAAATAACTATTTCTATCTAAATTTAACTGTAGAAAATTATGTTGTCGTTAATTTACGATTGCTCTACATTTAATGTTGATTAATCTAAAATTTGTACATTCTACGGACATTCATTTTAAGATGGGTTAACTAAAATAGTAAAAATGAACGAAATTCATTCAATAACTCAACAGAAATCAATGTTCATAGTGCAAACGTAGACACACATCATACCGAGAATCTTTTTCTAATGAATGAATGAATTAATTAATTAATTAACTCATTCATTCATTTATTTTATTCCATAGATCTTACATGAGCAATGAAGCTTTAAGGCGTGGAACAAGTAAAAAAATTTACAATATTAGAATTACAACTTTTACAGTTTTACAATCTAGTAATTTTCTACAATTTTTACAATTTGGTGCAATTTTGTACAGGATGCAGGATGATACAAAAAAGTATATTTCCGTGCAAGATTCGAAATATATTTTCACAGCATCATATTTTTTTTCTCCTTATACTTAATGCACTGATAAAATGCATTGTATTATAGCCATTTATAGGTAGGAATATTCCGCTATCATGAAATATTAAACAAATATACGTATGTGGTCAGTGACGTAAGCACATTAATTTATAAATTGACATGAAAGTTAATCTGGTTTTTGTTGAGATGAAAAGCAATAAATTGTTTCAAACATACTGTACCCCATTACCACTACGTAAATTCCCTGTAACTCCTGATTATTTCTCTTTTATCATTATTTATCTCGCCCTCGAAACTTAAAATTTAGACGTCAGACATTCAGCCAAACATATGAATACTGAATGACGATATGTTGCCTACTTTTATTTCTTCGATGTAATAACAAAGAAATAAATTTTTAAAAGCAAATACGTGTCGTTTATGAGTAGTAAAGATTCTAGCAAAGCCGGATTTACAGTTTCATATTTCAGCAATCTCGGCACTGAAAGGAAATATATGATCCTATTTTTTCTCATTTTACAGGTGGCCGAGTGAACGCAGAGCTATTCTGTAGGTTATAGCTGAGAAACAAATCCGTTTATAATAAAATTATGTTCGATATAAGATATGTAACTCGCTATTGCTATGATATATTTAAGTAATACTTTATACAGTGTATAAACTGAAGTAATATTTATAATTTCATTCACTTTATACATTTTTTTCGGGATAATTTTATACAATTTCAGTCGATCATTAATACTTAATTATGTGGACTACATGTGGTCGTAGACGGTTTTCTCTCACACGAAATAAATTTATAATTATTATTTGGAGACCGGTTAACTCTTTGAGGAATTGTGGCTTCATTTGAATCCACCACACTTTCTATTTTGTTTTAATGTCGTGAAGTTGTGTCACAGTGGCTTCAAATGAAGTCACCTCCTAATTTATATGCGAATTTATGAAAACACAAATTGTTTGCAAATTTCATCTGTATTTCATGCATTCGCTCCATTTGATTAATATCCACCTCAAATTTGTTAATTAAGAGTTCTGTACATCAAGGGGTTAAAATAGTTTATACTATTTTAATATCAACGTCTTCTGTATCCCCTTCATTCTGCGCCTGGGTATATCGCGAAATTGGAAATACCGCAGACGCAATAATGTTCCTCCTGTATTTAAAGAACTTATAAATATACAGAGTGTAAAATATAAACTGCGAAAAAATACTGGTGATAGAGCATGAATTACTGAATAAAAAAGTATAATAACATTTTTCTGTAACTTTTGTATGTTCCCTAGAAAAAAAAAGTTATATGTCTAATGTTTTTGGAAAAGGTAGCAGACCGTCATTATTTACTTCTGTCCCCCTGGCAATGACGGTCACATTTACTCGAACAGTAAATATTAGACTACTATCAATCCTAAAGATATAATATTTTAGAAATTAAAAACAAAAATAGAAGAAAAAACAAAATTTCACTGCACATCATGTTTAGTAGATCAAGATGTACAGTCTGTGCAAATTTGACAGGACATATCGTTTACATCCTGTATGCGACATAAGCTACTTGGTGCCAGATAAGAAATATTTGTGTTCCCTAGCGTTGAAGTGCCACGATATTTTCCGGTTGAGTTGGACTAAACAGCTACGTATTTTCTCCCTAACTTTCATCTGTAGTTTTTGGAAGACATTAAGAGAGATCGTTAGGATTATATACACTGCAGTCATTGGATTTTATGACGTCATTTAACCCTAACTGCGGATGGAGAAGCTTTCCAGGTACTTCACGCCTGATGTGTAGTAGAGAGGTTCTGTGTGGATAATACAGTTGCTTAAACAAAAATTACCACAAAGATTCTCTCTTATTCTACAGTGTTATTCAAAGTACAGGGACATCATTTTATTTTTACTAATATTTTTAATATTAGCCTGGCTATATCTTTGGATTAACGGTTGAAAACAGAAAACACCGTTTGCTACCCCTTCCACGAACGGAGTTCGATGATATTGATGTAAAATAGAAACAAATCACTTTACTAGGTATAGGAGGGAAGAAAAATAGTTCGTCCATTTACGTAAACTAGGAAATACCGCGATTTTGAGTTTGTTTAATCAAAATACAGTGCAGTATTAACAATAAGTGTTTTTACTCACGAACTGAGTTATCCATGCGAACGTATTCATTATGCAGTGAATATTATACTGTCTACACCACATTAGCGTACAATGTAGAGAATGAAGTGAAATTGAAAAATAATAATAATAATAATAATAATAATAATAATAATAATAATAATAATAATAATAATAATAATAATATGGATATTAAAACACATTTTTGAAAATGGTGGCCGTTAATTTCGATACAGGCATCAGTTTTTTTTTGTGCATATTGTCGCACTATAGACTATTGCATCTAATTCCAATGATCAGTTTCGTCCTTCGTACTAGTAACTCATGTTGAAATAATTCTGTGTCTACTATATAAAAGAGTACCTTACGTACTGTAAATTCAGTCTTCACTTCTGCTCTATCCGAAAAGATAAAATTACTCAGACATGCTATCTACTGTCCGTTCAAGTAGTTATGTCGCAGGATCGTAGAACGAGGGGATATCACGTGACAGTTCATTACTTAACGAGGCCCTTTTATTTAAGTTATTTTAAACAGTTGTATAATATTACAACAGAAATTAATGTTTTCGGAAAAGAGCCAAGACAGTCCAGCCACTAGATTTACAGAGGGGCGAGTAAAAGTAGGTGGGGGAAATCGGGATGTGACGTAGGCAAACTGACGACAGTACCTGTGCGAAAATATGATTCAATATTGGAAGCTCTTTCGTCACTGGAAAATACGAACATATTTCTGAAACGTACTATACTCACTAACTCAGTACTATGTGCGACCTTGGTTCTGTGTGGAGGACAGTTGGAACTTCATTAGTAGAAGGGATGGGAGTGAAGTACATACAAAAACTCAGGTACAATAAAAACTGAAGCAAAAATAAAATGATGTCCCTGTAGTTACGATTTGTTGCGTTTAATTATAAAAATAGGGATAGATTTGATATTAGAGAACCTAGATTATGTTGCAAGGAAGATGACTCGCAATTTATCGTTAAACATTTTGTGCACTAAGCAATTAAATTTATTCTTTAAGTAAAAGGTAAAGGTATGTACAAACGCTGTGCTGTAGTTGAAACAAAAATTCTGTCCACATTTGGCAGGACAGATGGATACAGATGCCACATCAAAACCTTTTTTTTATGGTTCATTGGGTGCTAAAAACTTATATTTCAGCGAAAATTTGGAAACTTATTTTATACGGTATCGCAATACTTTATTTTATAAAAGTAAAAATGCACGACTGTATTACAGAGAGAGACAGTTGGCGTATGAGGGATTTTTGACGTCAATATTTCTTAAAATCAGACCGACACATAAGGTACCGGGACGGAAACAGCAATCTAACGTTTGCAGGGTGATTCACTCCGACATTATAACTTGGTGGCTAATAGTAATATTACGTTTGAAATAAATGTGGTCTCGTTCGATCGGGTATACGACTACGATGCGAGCTTCATCTTTTGGCGTCGTGCTTGCGCGAGGGCGCGGGTGAGGGCCCGCGGTGACTGGCGGCCACTTTTGTCGTGGGCGAAAATTTCGGGTCAGTATATTTCGCGACTCCGATGTGCAAGCGCACTGATTTTGATGCCAAATGAAAGATCTCGCATAGATCTGTCAATTTTAACCAGCCGTATCCACATAAAATTCATCCACACTGCGACTTTTTTCTCCACAGTATAACATTGTGAGGCTTTTCATTACTTTTACTGTATTAAAATATGCTTGCATTTATTTACACACTAAAACATTGACGACTTCGTGCGGTTTGTGTGTGTAGTATTACAGGGACATCATTTTATTTTTACTTCAATTTTTATTGTACCTGAGTTTTTGAATGTACTTCACTCCCACCCCTTCTACTAATGAAGTTCAGCCGTCCTGCACACAGATCCAAGACCGCATATACAGTCATAGTAGCCATAAGGTCATAGTAAACAGTACGTTCCAAAAATATGTTCGCGTTTTCCAGTGACGAAAGAGCTTTCAATATTGAATCTTTTTCGCACAGGTACTGTCGTCCATTTGCCTACGTCGTATCCCGGTTTCCCCCACCTGCTTTTATTTGCCAGCTAGTGGCTGGGTTGTCGTCTTGGCTCTTTTGTGAGAACATTAATTTCTGTTAGGAACTGGACGTCTACGTAATATTATACAACTGTTTAAAACAACATAAATAAAAGGGCCTTGTTAAGTAATTAATTGTCACGTGATTTCCTCCCTTTCTACGACCCTACGACATAACCACTTGGACGGACAGTAGATAGTATGTCTGAGTAATTTTATCTTTTCGGATCGGGCAGAAGTGAAGATTGAATTTACAGTACGTAAGGTACTCTTTTATAGAGTAGGTACAGAATTATTTCAACATGAGTTACTAGTACGAAGGACGAAACTGGTAATTGGGATTAGGTGCGATGATATGCACATTAGAACTGAAGCCTATATCGAAATGAACGGCCACCATTTTCAAAAATGTATTTAAATATCCATATTATGATTATTTTTAAATTTAACATTATTCTCTATATTGTACGCTAATGTGCTGCAGACAGTATAATATACACTGCATAATGTGTACGTCCACATGGACAGCTCAGTTCATGAGTAGAAACACTCATTGTTAATACTATACTGTATTTTGATTAAATAAAAACCTAATGAAAATTATCAAACTCAAAACACGATATTTTCTAGTTTACGTAAATGGATGAACTACTTTTCTTCCCTCCTATACCTAGTAAAGTGATTTGTTTGTATATTACGCCAGAATCATCGAACTCCAGTCGTGGAAGGGGGTAGCAAACGGCGTTGATACAAAGGTATAGCCAGGTTAATATTAAAAATGTTAGTAAAAATAAAATGATGTCCCTGTATAACTTAGATGTGGAAATGTCTCTTTACTACAGTCATATTGTTGACGTTGTACGAATTTCACTGCTTTCGTTGTTACGTTCCGGAGAAAAATAATTGATTGAGCAGATCATCAACAACTCGTGCATAAATGCGCTCTGTAAGGAAAGCAATATATGTGATATGTTTTCTACCTGCAAGCGCAACTTCTAATTACTGAAAACAACCGAAAGACGGAATCCACACCTGTGCAGTAAGGGCTGGCGCGTCTGGCCGTGAAACCAGGTGGCCCGGATTCGATTCCCGGATGGGACAAGTTACCTGGTTGAGGTTTTTTCCGGGGTTTTCCCTCAACCCAATATGGGCAAATACTGGGCAACATTCGGTGCTGGACCCCGGACTCATTTCACTGGGTATTATCACCTTTATCTCATTCAGGCGCTAAATAACCTAAGATGTTGATAAAGCGTCGTAAAATAATTTACTACTACAACCGAAAGGCGTGATTGTATCAGTTTGTCACTACAGTAAAACCTTGCTAATCCGGACCCCGATAAATCGGACTTCGCTTAATCCGGACAGGCAAAAAAAAAGATGAGTTTGGAAAAATTAAAAATCTTGTTTTAAGACTTAGGGGAGATTCGGTTAGTATCGGACATCGGGTAATATAAGACAGTACGTTTCTTTCATCTACCACCATATGGTAGTACCTGAATGACATGGTTACGTTTCTCTATGCGACATCACAGAAACGTAACCATATCATTCAGGTACTCTCATCGTGTGGTAGATGAAAGAAACTCACTATCCGATATTACCCGATGTCCGATACTACCCGACTCTCCCCTACTTTAATATATTAGAACTATGGAATTACAATAATTAAAAGTCCGTCGGGCACATCATCATAATTATAGCTATCACGTATGTAGGCCTATTGCTTTACTTTTTACTGTACTGTATAGTGTATTTAGGCCTATGCCCTTTAAATACACCATATTAAACATATTTTGTTGCTAAACGGAATTTTAATGCATTTTCTACTGTTCTTTCAGGTTATTTAATTTAATCCGGACTTTTATTAAACCGGTCAACTTATCTTCTGCGTTACTCCGCATTAACGAGGTTTTAGTGTATCTATTTTTCACCTGCAAACACAACCTTTAGTTACTGAAAACAACCGTAAGATGTATTTGTATCAGTTTGTCACTATTTTGAAACACCCTGTACATGAGGTAACGTTTCCTAATGCTGCGGCTCAGTTGTGGGGCATTATGGGATTGAAATGCAGACGGGGGAGGTGGTGATTAAACTATCTCCATAGGATCTGCAATTTCCTTTGTCTTGGGAGTGCCTTTGTTGTCTAAAACAGTGTCCTTACTCAACGATTATCACTGTTATGGCTAACGCTATAACATTTGAATACGCTTTCCATTGCTGTGAGGTTGCAATCTGCTATGTTATGATGCAGACGTAAAGTTAATCTAAGTGTGTTTAAAATTATTGAGATTGTGCATATTTTGAGATATTTAGAGAATTATCTAAAGGGAGCTGAAGATCAGGCTTAGTTATTTTACAGATAAAGACGCTGAAGTTTTATTTTTTAGCTAGTTAGTAGGTAAAGTGAGTACAAATTAAAATTATTATACATCTTGATTACACAACTTTTAACATTATATTACTTCGGAATGTGTATTATGTCTTTCTCGTGTTAAATTCTATCAATTCAATTCAATTCAATTCAATTCAATTCAATTCAATGTATTTGGCCATTAGACATACAGTTTTAGGCTTCGTCAGAATACATTGAAAAAACATATAAATACATTAAAAAAAAACACTAATAATAGAAACAGTAAAATTTAAGTAATACAATGAAAACACGAAATAATTTGAAACTTTTAAATTGAAGAAAACTAACTAAATTGCAGTTAAACGTATTTATTAAAATACAATTTCATACAAATTTGTGTTGAAAAACTCAGCAACAGAATAATAATTGTAACTAATCTAAATAACTTTATTTATTAAAAAACAATTTCGTGTGAATTTATGTTAAGAAACTCATCTACAGAGTAGAAAGGATTAATTAAAAGCCAATTATGAAATCTAGCTTTGAAACTATTGGTGGGTAACTTATAATATTGACTGGGAAGCTTATTATATAATTTCATCCCCATGACAGAAAAATTTGTACCTGGTTAACATGTTCCAGCCTTGTATCGGCCATCTTCAGAACTGGTTGTTGCTGGTCTTGGCGCCTTTTGTTTTGTTTCCTGTGGGGGTGTGTTTGTGTAGTGTATTGTGGAGTCAAAGAGTGTGTGTGTTCTGAAATTGAGTTGTGTGTTGAGAATTTCATTTGGATGAGTTTTTGTGTGTCTGTATATTATTTCGTATTGTTCTAATGTGTTTAGTCTCTGGCTTTTTGGTTGGATGTATGCAACAACTTCTACATAGGACAGACAGGCAGATCATTTCAAACACGTTACGAAGAACACATCACAGCCATGACAAAATTACAAAACACATCCACATATGCAGATCACGTCACAAATGCTAAACACACCGACAAATACATCAACACAGACATGGAAATTCTACACATCCAACCAAAAAGCCATAAACTAAACACACTAGAACAATACGAAATATACAGACACACAAAAACACATCCAAATGAAATTCTCAATACAGAACTCAATTTCAGAACACACACGCTCTTTGATTCCACATTACACTACACAAACACACTCCCACAGGAAACAAAATAAAAGGTTTCAAGACCAGCAACAACCAGTTCTGAAGAAGGCCCATACAAGGCCAAAACATGTTAACCAGGTACGATAGAATTCAACACGAGAAAGACATATAATACACATTCCGAAGTAAAATTATAAAACAAAAATGTTTTTAGCAACTACCGTAAGAGCCAGCCAGTGTGAGGTGTGGTCTTAGCCAATAATATAACATAAAATATAAGACAGTTTACTAAATACAGTAATTAACAAATTTAAAATAACTAAACAGATTAGCCATTCCATAAAATAAGGACACTTTTACCTAAAAAATCAAGTAAAGGAAAAGCCTACGTATGAGTAGTTAAATTGAACCTCGTAACTTACAACAACGATAATAATAATAATAATAATAATAATAATAATAATAATAATAATAATAAATAATAATTTCAAGTTTCAGCACTTTAAAATATTTCGTTTGAAGTATAAATTTAAATAGTTTGTGTGTCAATGTCATATAATCATTTTTTTTTCCAAAATTATCACATGAGTCACACCTGTGGAAGTAACGGTTAGCGCGTCTGGCCGCGAAAGCAGGTGGCCCGGGTTCGATTCCCGGTCGGGGAAAGTTAACTGGTTGAGGCTTTTTTTCCGGGGTTTTCCCTCAACCCAATATGAGCAAATGCTGGGTAGCTTTTGGTGCTGGACCTCGGGCTCATTTCACCGGCATTATCACCTTCATCTCATTCAGACGCTAAATAACCTAAGATGTTGATAAAGCGTCGTAAAATAACCTACTATTACTACTTATCACATGATTTCAACATTGTTTTGTACTATGTGGTGCAAAGAGATCAGCTGCCTCTATATTGTCAGCACCTAAAGTTTTTAATAAGAGAGGTCATTTACTATTTAAAAGGAGCTGTATGTTTTATTGAAACACAAAGACGAAAATACATTCAGAATGAGACTTGGCCTTTTATGTCCCATCCATAACGTCCTACCCGTAATACTGCCAGCAACTTTATTTAGTTGTTTTGCTAAGTGAATTTATATTTTAAGGGTCTTGGGAACATTATTTTTATCATTTTTTAAACCTCTATGTCTTCATTAATATAGATATTAAAATTGTTACAGTGAGAGAACAGAAAACGTTTGATTTAACATGTATCACAAAAATGCGTTTTCAATTTTTATCGCACTCTTCCACTCGTACCAAATCCTAAAAATATTATTTGAAATACATTAATAAAATTTATAAAGTTTAAACAACATCAATTATGTAGGGTAAAATTCTTCGTTTGCAGAATTCAAACATTGAAGATTGCATTGCATTATTTAAAATAATAGGCCTACAGAAATTTGTAGTTAAAGAACTTACAAACAAATATTCTCATGGGGGCAGATAAAAACATTTTTTTTTCTTCCACATGTTAACAATATCAAAACAAATGCTTATACAAATTTTGGCCACTCGAATGCCATTTACGAGGGCTGTAAAAATAAGTTTCTCTGGGGCCGTTTACAGAAAGGAAACAAAATTTCATGAAAATATGTCGCTTCCGCTTTGATTTCTAATTTTAATTGCAATACAATACCTATGTTCATAATTTCCTAATTAATTTCATGATCCATAGATGAAGCAACGGAGTGTGACCTTAACACTCTACGGTTATGAATATGGAAGGATGATGATGGTGATGACAATGCAGATAAAAACAAAGATGATAATGACTGCGATGAAGATGACGGAAATGATAATGTATTTCATGTCGGAAACATTAAGTTTTCTTATAATTTATGTTGTCAGTTTCGCTTGGAAGAAGTTCCAAGTCACAGAATCAATTTGCTAAGAGAATGTAGGTCACTTGCAAGCGTCGTCCAGTTTTATGTTGAGAGTCTCGTTCAAGATAATTTGTGTTGCGGCGCAGTGTTCTGTAGCGTGAGCCCTGCCTTAAAGACGAACACGACTCAATATTGATGCGTTGCAGTGTATAAGAATTCATAATTCTCTAATCGCGTGAGTGTGTTTTTCTCCGAAATGAAACGTCAGCATTTGATGAGACTACACTTTTGATTATTATCATAATAACTGTCTAATTTTTAAATGGTTCTGTTCACTGACACTCACTTGTCAGTATAAAAAAATAGATTAAATTATTTCACGTACGGGTATAATACTGGACAATAATTTGGCCACAAATTTAGAGCAAGCAGTTTTGTAATTTTTGTTGACGATACATTTTACACTATAACTTTTACCATACCTTTCTGGTTCGCGATACTCGAAATTGAATTGATATAGTATTTTCGTCTAATGATGTATAATTCCAGACGTACAATTCTACAATATTGTGAATTTTATTAGTAACAACAATGTAATTTATTCGCCACAACAATAATTCCTTTCTACAATTCGCCTTAAACGCTCTCGTCAACAATTGGATTTTCACTTAACACAGTATTCGTTATAGCACTCCACCGACGACAATGACAATTTACTTGGACTAGTACGAACAACAATGAACTGCTAATCTTAACTAATATTTACAAAGCACTATTTACAAATCAGAACTATCAGTTCTCAGTTCACAGTTCTTCTATCTCAGTCACTCGAGTTCACAGTATCTCGAACCACAGACCTCCAGAGACAGTTCACGGTACTCGAACTCAGGTCCCTCCAACTGCGGTCCACTGCACTCGAACTCAGGTCCCTCCAACTGCGGTCCACTGCACTCGAACTCAGGCCTTCGGATGCTGACGCAGATGCGGACGCACACTCGAGCCGAACTCCGGTACACAAGGCTGGCTTGCTTGCTCTGTTCACTGGCTTACTGACTGAACTAATCATGAATGACTGGCCGAGTTCGCTGGCGCTTCTTCTTTTATAGCAAAATCATAGTTGCGAGAATTTTCTACAGGTGTGTAGAGAATTATCTGGATATCTCCACTTCGACGCACTTCTGGAAGAGTCGGGAAGTTCCGTTCCCCATTCACTGCGTTAAGTAGCAGCTGCGCGCGCAGCCTCCCCTCGCGTGTAGGCCCCTTTCCCCACTACTCCGCCGCGCGCCGTCCCTATGTGCTCCGCGCGATCTGCTTTCTTGCGGGACGCTGGTCGTGAGTTCGAATCTCACGTCGCTGTCACAATATTCTTATTGCTGAGTTTTATACTTTTGTCGGGTATTCATTTACAGTTTCATATCAACGGAGAGGTTAGCTACTGATATCAAAGGATATTTTTCATAATATCTCTTTTATTGCAGGAAAATTTGTTTTATGCCTTTATGACTTTTAGTTTTGTTATGTTATAGACATTGTAACAAAATATCAAGTCTCGGCGGCAGTTAATTGTGAAGTAAAAGTAATTTTTATTGATACATGTGCACATTGGATTTGTTATTCTTATATTAATTATATTATACTCAGGAACAATTATTACAGTTTGAAGGTTGTATTTCTTCCACTGTAAATATGTCTAACAGCAAGTATTTGACGGAAGCAGATATTGAACTGGGGTTGCAGAAACATAGTTTGAGTTTTAAATGCAATATCTCTGTCAGGATTCATTCCTTAAGAGCACTTCCATGGCTTTGACATCTTCGAAAGGTTGTTGGAATGGATTCTGTGCGGATTTGTTACCTTGGCGGTGTAAGGGGCCCATTGAGTGGAGGATTAGGAGTCTCATGCGGCCGGTGGGCTGGTACACCTCATCCTCATTCATCGAAGTGCACAATAGGCCTCTGTCTGGCTGACGTGCTGAAGGGTCGTCTCTAACCCGCCCCTAGCCACCGTTCCCTACACCATAACCTTACAATAAATAAAGATAAATTTAAATCAACGTAAGGATTTTGTGATATAAATTACTAATTAGAATTCAGCTACAGTATATATGTTTTTTAACTTCGTAAATTATATATTTTTAGGAAAGCATAAATTCAGATGTTGCACCACAAAAATATAGCGATGAGTTGCCTAAGCATTATCGTCGTCAATTGTTTTCTTGTGAAACACAGAATTGACATGTAATAACGATATTAAACATGTTGAAACACGTACAGATATGTCGTTTATTAACGACAGTTGGAACGATATTTTTTTTATACACGCTGAAACATCTGTGATCATATCGCGTGTTAGGATCTGTGGGTATATCAGCAGACCGTTGTTACTATTGAGTTCCTGTTTCTGTTGTGTGTTGTAGATGGCTTGTAACTGATTTAAGATTTAGATTAATGTTTATGATATTGATAACTGAGGCGGTGATGAACCACAGTCCAATCCGACATTTGCCTTTGTGACCGAGGGAAATCCTGAAAAACTCCTGCCATTAATTAATTAATTAATTAATTAATTAATTCATTCATTCATTCATAGTGTTCTGCCCAAGGGCAGGTCTTTCACTACAAAACCCAGCATTCTACAGTCTTTCCTGTTTTCTGCCTTCCTCTTTGTCTCAGCATATGATCCATATAGCCTATCTTAATGTCGTCTATTATCTGATATATCTTCTGCCACGAACTCTTCTCTCGTTCACCATTCCTTCCAGTATATCCTTCAGTAGGCAGTTTCTTCTCAACCAGTGATCCAGCCAATTCTTTTTCATATTTCTGATCAGTTTCAGCATCATTCTTTCTTCATCCACTCTTTCCAACACAGCTTCGTTTCTCACTCTGTCTGTCCATTTCACACGCTCCATTCTTCTCCATATCCACATTTCAAATGCTTCTATTCGCTTCTCTTCACTTCGTCGTAATGTTAATGTTTCTGGGGTAAATAAAATTTTTATACATCTTGGTTACACAACTTTTAACACTGTATCACTTCGGAATATGTATGATGAGAACTTTCTTGTGTTACATATTATTAACGTACCTTGTTAACATGTTTCGACCTATTTTCGGTCATCTTCGGAACTGGTCGTTGTTGGTCTTGGCGCCTCTTGTTTCCTGTGTGGGTGACTCTACACTACGAACGCAGGAAACAAGAGGCGCCAAGACCAACAACAACCAGTTCCGAAGATGACCGAAAATAGGTCGAAACATGTTAACAAGGTACGTTAATAATATTTAACACAAGGAAGTTCTTATCATACATATTCCAAAATTTTTATATTAAAATATGATTTTTATTTATTAGCAACGTCTTCATATAGTTCAGGAAAAAAATTATGAATAAGTGTTAAATTATTGTAATAAAATATGAAGCTGAAAACAAAAGATGTAATTCCTATATCCAATATGCGGTGTAATTAGTAAACGAGAAAGTTACGTTTTTGTTCCCGACTGAAATGAATTTATAAAGCAGAGCTGCGTGCTTTCCACAAAAACAGATTAATATGCTCCCAGGCTGCATGACATGGTTTCCTCATTTTTGTACAAGGACTCGGCCTTCCCATTAAACACGAATATTTCGTGCATATAAACACTAAGGAAGGGACGCCATCTCGTGCCTCAACTGTTCCCAAACTAAAGTCACACAACCTACGAAGGTGCGTTCCCTAACAATGCTAAGGTTATTGATCAAACAATATTATCCTCAACTTCAAGACGAGGCGAAAATTGTCAATAATATAACGTGGTGTTGGATGGCGACTGTTCTTTATTCCTAAGCCCAATGGTCTAAATGTATGAAGATTAATTGTCATCATTAACCATCACGAATTTGGCCTAATAGATCTGTGTGTAGACGTAATTTGAAAGTCTCTCCATTGGTCTTCCGGGACGTCTCCAACCAGCAGGATTATAATTTATCATTTTTCGAGGTATTCTCTTGTTATTAATTCAAAAAAAGTGCTGCAACCAATTGTTATTGTAGCTTTGAATTTGTTATTCAGAAAATGATACTTTTAACATGACGATTAATCATAAATCAAAAACATTCTTTGCGCTTGACATTTATCATAATGTCTATGAACAGTGGTATTACGGCTTAGTCGCCCTCAGTGGCGCAGTTGGTATAGCGCTGGCCTTCTGTGCCCGAGGTTGCGGGTTCGATCCTGTCCCAGTTCGATGACATTTAAGTGTGTTTAAATGCGACCGGCTCATGTCACTAGATTTAGTGGCATGTAAAAGAACTCCTTCGGAACAAGATTCCGGCACACCGGCGACGCTGATATAACCTCGGCAGTTGCGAGCGTCGTTAAATACAATAGAACCCCGATTATCAGATACCCTATTAACCGATTGGCGGATTATCCGACTGTCTTTCTCTCGAATTTTTTTTTCTGCTGCAGAAATATATGTAGTATTGTGCATTATATTACCAAGTTATTTTTTTGAGAGGGTTATTACAGGACTTTAAACTTTACACAGCATGGTCTACTGTTTGAGTTGTCATACTGTACAACTTCTCCTATTAAATGTCTTCCACGGGTATCAAAAGAAATCGTGTTGTGCTAAGTTTAAAAAAGAAGTACAAATAACTGACTGGTTTAGGGAACGAGAAACTGTAGCGCATGTCAGAATACGAGTCTGGCATCACAACCATGTGCAATTTAATAAAAATCGAGGCTAAAATGTATAAATTATGTAAATCCACAATTTAAGCCTCCATTATTCCTATATTTCCACAAACAGTCATTACAAAGAGTTTTCTTGTCCCTTAAAAACCGTCGTTAACAACCAGACATAAATAAGTGAATACAAGGCCATAGAGAAAATTACGTTAGTGTAAGCATTATTCACTAAATTTACGAAAATTTTTTATGATACGAGTTATCCGATTTTTCGAATAACCGTTCAGCCCATCCCGTTCATTACCACAGGTAATAGATGTTCTACTGTAAACCATATATTTTTTATTACGGCTTATGTTAAATTTTTAAATATTCATTCATAGTTTTCTGCGAAAGGGCAGGTCTTTCACTGTAAACCCAGCATTCTTAAAATTTCCCAATTTTCTGCCTACCTCCTAGTCTCCGCAAACGAATTATGCATCTTAATATTGTCTATAATCTGATATTTCCTTCTGCCCCGAATTTTTCTCACGATCACCATTCCTTCCACTGCATCCTGTAGTAGATAATTTCTTCTTAGCCAATAACCTTGCCAATTTCTTGTTCTCATTCTGATCAGTTTCAGCATTATTTTCTCTTCACCTACTCTTTCTGGCAAAAATTCAAATATCTTGGAGCAACAGTAACAAATATAAATGACACTCGGGAGGAAATTAAACGCAGAATAAATATGGGAAATGCGTGTTATTATTCGGTTGAGAAGCTTTTATCATCTAGTCTGCTGTCAAAAAATCTGAAAGTTAGAATTTATAAAACAGTTATATTGCCGGTTGTATGGTTGTGAAACTTGGACTCTCACTCTGAGAGAGGAACATACGTTAAGGGTGTTTGAGAATAAGGTGCTTAGGAAAATATTTGGGGTAAGAGGGATGAAGTTACAGGAGAATGGAGAAAGTTGCACAACGCAGAACTGCACGCATTGTATTCTTCACCTGACATAATTAGGAACATTAAATCCAGACGTTTGAGACGGGCAGGGCATGTAGCACATATGGGCGAATCCAGAAATGCATATAGAGTGTTAGTTGAGAGACCGGAGGGAAAAAGACCTTTGGGGAGACCGAGACGTAGATGGGAAGATAATATTAAAATAGATTTGAGGGAGGTGGAATATGATGATAGAGACTGGATTAATCTTGCACAGGATAGGGACCGATGGCGGGCTTATGTGAGGGTGGCAATGAACCTTCGGGTTCCTTAAAAGCCATTTGTGAGTAAGTAAGTAAGTAACTCTTTCTGGCACAACTTCATTTTCTTATTCTGTCTGTCCATTTCATACGCTGCATTGTTCTCCATATCTACATTTCAAAGGCTTCTAGTTGTTTATCTTCACTTAGTCGTAATGCCCATTTTTCTGCTCCGTACAAAATAAAAAAAACTGCTTACATTTTCATGGAAAGACTCATTAATTTCGTAGGAAAATGTTTATCTTTCATGTACATCATTCCTCGTTAAACTTCATTGTAGGTACTGGGTAAGAATAAAATATTAATATACGGCGTGAATCGTAAGAAATGTCATTAATTTCAGAAGGTTGTTCTTTGAGATATTTCAAACAAAAAAAATAAATACAACTTTGCTTGTTTTTGCTTTCTCTTGGTGATAAAAATTATTTTATAGCGTGTTTTGGGAAAGCCATTGATTTAATTTCAATATGCTCAGTCAGTTCAAGAGAGCAGTGTATTATGATAACAAATGATTGAAAGAATTTTAGTTTTGTCCTTTAAATGTGAAAAAGTTTGATCCTAACAAATGTAACTCTCCATTCTCCAAAGGAATTTTTCAATGTTATATTTGTTCGGATGAAATATAAAAACGATTATCAGATTGAATAATTTAACACACAGACTCAGCGGACTTTTTTTTTTTTTCATATTTCTATTGATATATTAACTACGAGGTCATAACGCGACTGTCACTTGAGAATAGTAGGATATTTTATTGCCAACCAGTGGCCACATCTGAGACATATTCACTGACTTCCGAAGCAGTATCAATATCCGTCTCTGTAATGGAAATTCAAACCAATGATGCTTTTACCTTCTACATGACTAATTTCCTAAATGTTTTATGATTTATGAAACCACCAGACTAGTCGATCCTGAGATTTGAAGTCGAGAAATCCCTAATGCAAATCTAGTGTATTAACTACTGAGCCACATCGTTCGGTAATAGGATATTTACGGACGCCTTTATACAGAAAACTGCAGTGTATTATCGATATGGTTTATAGTGTTACAGATTTAATATTAGACCTTCGAAAATGTTTCCTCTGTTCTACTTTCAGACTATAATTATACTCCAAAAATACTTTTTTAGTTTCGTTTCCCTTTGCATGCTACTATATTGATCGAATAAGAAGTCATTTTTATGTTATTAAACTCTTATCTCTGGAAAGATAACATATCTTCGTCTATGAGTCATATTTTGTGACATTATTGCACTTCAAAATGATGACAAGACAATTAAAGTGGTTGTTTTTAATGTAAAGCGAAGCGAGTCCCCGGTTTTATAGTGATCAATTATATATTTAAAGCAAACAGTAACGGACGGCAAGCTCATAGTGGGGAGTGTTGTAGATTTTATTATATGCAGCAAAGATATAATATCGTTAATTAAGGATTTCTGGTTAAGAGAAAGGAGGGACTCGCACCATTTTCCTGTTTGTGTGCAAAAATAACAGACGAGACTAGACTAACTGTGGATGGAAGGAATAAAGAGGAGCAGGGGAGGTCGGTACCAATGTATAGGTGGAGATATGAACACAAGGGTCCAAATTTCACGAGAAGATCCCTGCGAGGGGCGAATGGTCCTTGCGGGGCAAGAGGAGAGAGTAAGCCAATAACTCAGCGTTCTTGAAGGATCAGGTGGATGGGAGTGATGTCATTGGCCGGCTGAGACAAGCAAGGTTCAGTCAATGGCCGGCCGTTTCCATGTCGGGGATAAGTTATAAGAGTGGGGGAATAACTCGCATTCCTTGCTCGGATCTTCTCGTGAAATGCGGACTGAGAGATTGGAAGATGGACTGAAGGACGTTGACTCAGTCACGGCAGAACAGATCACGTTAATTATTCAGGAAGCGGGTTCTGTAATGAAGTTAAAACGGAATCCAAAGAAGACACAAGAAATCCCTAATTGAAGCTGTGAGATCAATAACCATTCAAGTTCACTTCTGGCCATTCATTTTTTTGCAGATTTGAAATTAAATTTTGGTATTTCTACAAGTGTTACGACTTTAAAAGTTAGTATACTACATTGTCTTGATCTCTAAAACAACCAGAAATATTACGTGCAAAAAATAATAATTACGTAAGAAATAAAAAAGGGTTTTTTTTTTGCATTTTTCTAGAAACTTGGTAAATGGACTTGAATGGATATTGATCTCACCGCTTCAATTTTTATGACAGTGATTGTAGAAAGGCTAAAAGGGAAATGGATCAAGCATTGTGGGTTTTAGGCGAATAGTGGACGTTGAGGAACGAGAAATATATATAGCACGTAGAAAACTGTACAAGGACATTTTATTCGAAAAAAAAATACACAATGGCAATGTAACATAGAGGTAGAAATCATACAGTTCGCAGGACGAGGGAATGAGATTGGGGTATGGAAATCACATAAGAAATTACGCAAGGGCCCATATGTGGGAAACATCTCGCCGGAGGCATGGAAGGAGCACTTCCAGGTGTTATATGAGGGGGTGGGGAATTGCGTGATGTAGATTTTAATTTGGATTCAGTGCTGTAAGTACCAGAAATTGATATATTAAATGCCTAATTTGCAATCGCCTAGGTGACAAAAGCTATATGTAGTTTAAAAAATAACAAAGCACCGGGTATAGATGGGGGTACCTTCTGAATTTCTAAAAGAGTACATTAATATACAGGCATTTATAAGCAAAATCACGGATACGTTTAACAACACTTTTATAGGAGAAAGTTATCCTAGTGTATGTCTTAAAAGTAAACTAGTGATTAAGAGGGAATTATTAAAGTGTTCTTTATGCTTTGAAAGTGTGTATCTCTTGTCCCTTCTGTTATGAAGACTACGTAAGTAGATAGCCTAATTTTAAGAATTTGAAAGCATTGTTCTTAAATTAGCCTTAATTTGTATGTCGAAAGAAGATAGATAGATAGATAGATAGATAGATAGATAGATAGATAGATAGATAGATAGATAGATAGATAGATAGATAGATAGATAGATAGATGGATGGATGGATGGATGGATGGATGGATGGATGGATGGATGGATGGATGGATGGATGGATGGATGGATGGATGGATGGATGGATGGATGGATGGATGGATGGATGGATGGATGGATGGATGGATGGATGGATGGATGGATGGATGGATGGATGGATGGACATAATAAATTTTACAAACTCATGTACTCAAGATCCTTCGCACGAGCCCGTACGGCCATTCGTGCTATAACTATGCACAGTTTGAATCTTCAAAACGAAAATAATTCCTTCTAATAATAAAATAGTAAAACAACAGTTATTATTATTACTACCGTTATTATTAATTATCACAATTACAATTAATCTAACTTCAAACCAAATTTCACAAAAATAATAAAAATAAAATAAATATAAGATATGAAAAGAGAGAGAAAAAACACAGTGAAACATATCCCACGTGAAACTTTAAATCAACTTAAACAATATAAAATTTCGCATGCAAAGATTGATGCCATTGGATCTCACGTGTTAAAATCATCCTTAGCTATAATTAGTAATCATTTGTACCCAATACAATTTTTATTGTAAATGATTTCCTATGTTTTCTTATCTTAATGTTTTTTTTTTCTTTCCAAGTGTCACAAAATTGTTTTGTTTACTTATTATTCTTTATGAATTGATTAGTAGGCCAATCTATCGAACCCTTATTTATGGCGGTTTTTGTTTATACAAATTATATGTATATATATATATATATATATATATATATATATATATATATAATTCAATTCCTTATTGAGACTGCACGAAATAATCCAACTAATAAATATAAAGGTAATACATAAAAAACATACACACGCGTTAAAAAAATACAAAAAGAACATTATCCCCTAATTACTTCATCATTACAACACTAATTAATAACTCTTTCCCTTATTTCCTCGGCTCCCTCACCCTCGGCCAGTTCCACCCTCAACTGTCGAACTTTTGCTATAAATTTTCCCACACTATCACAGAATTTAACGTTATTTAACATATTGTATATTGCCAAGTGCCCCCTGCTAGATGTAATGAATGACTCTGATAGGAATCGTTTCCTCAGAGCTTCTGTGGCATCACACTCCGATAAAATATGCTGTGATGTCTCAATAAAATATATTTAAATGAAGTCATATCTGAAAATTTGTTCTCTCTTATTTCTATTATATATTCGTATACAATTAATAAAATCCTAATATTAACATTCTGAAATGCAAACAGTTAAAAAATTAATAAGCACAACACAGAGCATGAGTATTTTTCTCATCACGAAAGTGAAATGCATAATCCAAAGAATTATCTGAACTATCTTCTGTCACTCAAAGTAATAGAAATAGTAGGTCACAACTTAATAAAATCACCCATTACTAACAAAGAATAGCACCTTCTCATTTCGAGACAAAGCAGGTAACTAAAGGTATGATACACAATGCACGGTTTAAGCCATAGTCGCATTTGTCGCATTTTGCTACTCGACTTCTAAAAATGCAACAAACTTTGAATGTAAATGTGCAAAATTGCAACAACCACATTGGACTTCAGAAACGAAATGAAGATGGTAATGGAAAACGTGGAATCTGAAATGTGTATGAACTAATTAGTATGGAGAATCTGAATTTAAATGAAATGCTAATGAAACGGGCAATGTTCAAAAAGATACTGAGCAATAGATGCTCAGGAATGGATTTCAAAGAGTTGGTGCAATTCGTGTAAGTTAACAAGTTAAGTGAACTATTTCTTCCAATTGATTTATACAATTCCATCGCATCGCTACTACAAATTGTGAGCTAGGATTTATGCATGAATCTCGTAAAAACTATAATTAGAAACCGTCTTTCAATAAAAAGAGTTAGCACTCTGCTAACAATAAATCTTTAAGGGCCTACTAGTAAAGAATTTCAATGTTCAGAGTGTCCATAAAATAACGTATTTTAATGTGATGTAAATTCAGCAGTAATTGATTTTAAACATGCTTACCTCTGATTTATTTATAACTTATAAGTATATTTAGAATGTGGTAAGATGGATTAAAAGTAATAAAACTCCAAGAAGCAAATTACAGAACTTTTTGTTTCTGCAAACCCTACTAATAATTTTATCTTTCTGTACAGTTATTTAGAATGTTGCATAAGCTTTTCGCAATTTGCACAAATATAATTGTTCATTTTTGCATTTTTGCGGCAATTATTTATTTCCTAGCTCAAACCCTGTGCATAATATGACAACATGCACGCCCGGAGTGGGGGGGGGGCGGTAGAACTTCAAGCCCTCATTCTTGTGTCCCGTACTATGTAAAATAAAATCAGAAATGAAGAATTAATAAGTAAAATGGACGAATAGTGGACTAACAACAATTATAACAATATAAAATTATAAATAAAGGAATAATAAATAAAATTTAAGAATATTGTAACAACTGGTTTCAAGATCAGGGCCTTACCTCTCGGTTTACTCTCCTAGCTTCACACCATAATCGTAATACACGTTCACAGCACAATCTGTTGCTATCAATACCACGTCATCAGACATCTCTGTACTCAAGTTCTTTCTCAATAGCCATGGCCCGCTCATGGAATTCGCTGCCGCTGGAAATCAGGGGTAATCTGTCCTCAGTTGTTTAAAATTAGCTTGTTTAAAATTAAATGCACAGAATTAGTTTTTTTAGGTATAATTTATATTTATTATTATTATTATTATTATTATTATTGTTATATAGTCATTACTTTATTTTTCCATTAACACTAATATCTAGGTAATTGTCATTGTCTCAATGTAACCCGTGCTGTGCTGATCACACTAATTGTACTATTCCTTTAGTTGTGAGATTATATTAATATGTATTAATGCTTTTTTTTTAGTTAATAATTGTATACTAGAATGTATTTTCCTGTTTGTGATTATGTTTTTAGTCTCTTTTTCATTATATATTTTTATTATTATTATTTTTAAATTAATACTGATTTTATATATGTATTCAATCTCTGTTTTTTACTTTATTATTATTATTATTATTGTTATTATTATTATTATTATTATTATTATTATTATTATTATTATTATTATATAGTCATTACTTTATTTTTCCATTAACACTAATATCTAGATAATTGTCATTGTCTCAATGTAACCCGTGCTGTGCTGATCACACTAATTGTACTATTCCTTTAGTTGCGAGATTATATTAATATGTATTAATGCTTTTTTTTAAGTTAATAATTGTATACTAGAATGTATTTTCCTGTTTGTGATTATGTTTTTAGTCTCTTTTTTATTATATATTTTTATTATTATTATTTTTAAGTTAATACTGATTTTATATATGTATTCAATCTCTGTTTTTTACTTTATTATTATTATTATTATTATTATTATTATTATTATTATTATTTTAAGTTAATATTTGTATACCGGTATGTATTTTTCTGTATGTGATTTGATCCTGGTTTAGTGGAAGAGAAGGCCTGATGGCCTTAACTCTGCCAGGGAAAAAAACTATTATTAAAACTATTATTATTATTATTATTATTATTATTATTATTATTATTATTATTATGAGAGACACAATACTCCTAAATTTAGCACATCATTATAACCGGGAAGGAGAGAGAGATGTAGGCACAGTAGTAAAAATGTGGAGAGATATATCATGAAAGCAGATCAGACTGATACTTAAATAGTGAAATGTAGATTATTACTATTATTATTATTATTATTATTATTATTATTATTATTATTATTATTATTATTATTATTATATCCACCGAAAATTCAATAATTGCTAACGCATCCATATTGCTATGTAATTGCAACTAAACTTATGTCAGAAACTAGCACGAAAAGTTACGAAGGTCTGAAATGAAATTCATTGCACTTCCATGACAGGAATTTCGTGTGATATGAATATGATACGCTGACGTAATACAATAGTAATTATACGTGGATGAACAAAGCGAAGTGCACAAAAAGCGTTGATTTCCGGTTGCAAAATCAAGACCGTGGAGAGATAACGCGTGTAATGAGAACAGAGTCGAATGGCATGCCAGCGACGTTGTGGAGCGACGCTGCGGCTCCAGGGGACATCGATCGAGGCCCAGCTAGACACGTGACGCTCGTACTATTTGGAACACCGCTATTTAGCCATTCAGTTCCTAGTATTTCACCTTACGTCTCGCATAGGAAATAAATCCAAGTATCAATTCGGCTTATTGGGCAGAACGTACAGTCTTAGAAAAAAGTTTTGTAGCACAAATACTTTATAAGTCCCAGTGCGCATGATCAGATGACGAGCGATCTGGTTCACAAGAGAACGAGTAGTTGAGGTGTTAAAATTAGTTTTGTTTCGATGTATGTCTGATCAAGCGCACTGCCTCCTTTCAGGGACTTAGAAAAATGTTTTGTCGCATAGTTACTTTATAAGACTATACATCATGTCTCGTGAAAGGCTGATTTTATTGTTGGTATACATTACATTAGTACTTGCTATTTGGGAATAGGAAATTGTACGAGAATAATGGAAGGAGTCCATAATCGTACCTGTCTTTAAAAAGGGGGACAAGACTAACTGTAGTAACTTTCGAGGAATATCACTTTTGTTGACGTCGTACAAAATTTTGTCCAATTTTCCTTTGAGAAGATTAACTCCATATGTAGGTGAAATTATTGGGGATCATCAAAGTGGTTTTAGGCGTAATAGATCGACTATTGATAAGATATTTTGTATTCGACAGATAATGGAGAAAAAATGGGAGTATAAGGGTACAGTGCATCAGTTATTCATAGATTTCAAAAAGGCATATGACTCCGTTAAGAGAGAAGTTTTATATGATATTGTTATTGAATTTGGTATTCCCAAGAAACTAGTTCGATTAATTAAAATGTGTCTCAGTGAAACGTACAACAGAGTTCGTATAGGTCAGTTTCTGTAAGATGAGTTTCCAATTCACTGTGGGCTAAAGCAAGGAGATGCACTATCGCCTTTACTTTTTAACTTTGCTCTAGAGTATGCCATTAGGAAAGTTCAGGATAACAGACAGGGTTTGGAATTGAACGGGTTACATCAGCTGCTTGTCTATGGGGATGACGTGAATATGTTAGGAGAAAATCCACAAACGATTAGGGAATATACGGGAATTTTACTTGAAGCAAGTAAAGAAATAGGTTTGGAAGTACGACTAAATCCCGAAAAGACAAAGTATAAGATTATGTCTCGTGACGAGAATATTGTACGAAATGGAAATATAAAAATTTGGGAATTTATCCTTCGAAGAGGTGGAAAAATTCAAATACCTGGCAGCAACAGTAACAAATATAAATGATACTCGGGAGGAAATTAAGCACAGAATAAATATGGGAAAAGGCCGGTAATTATTCGGTTGAGAAGCTTTCATCATCCAGTGTGTTGTCAAAAAATATGAAAGTTAGAATTTATAAAACAGTTTTATTACCGGTTGTTCTATATGGTTGTGAAACTTGGACTCTCACTTTGAGAGAGGAACATAGGTTAAGGGCGTTTGAGAATGAGGTGCTTACAGTAGGAAAATATTTTTCCCCCTACTTCGTTTCTCTCTACTTCGCTTTCCTCTACTTCGTTTCTCTATACTACCTTTCCCTCTAAGTCATTTCACTCTACTTTTATTTCCTCTATTTCGCTGTCTTCTACTTCTCTTCCCTCTATTTCATTTCTCTCTATTTACTTTCCCACTATTTAGTTTCTCCTATTACGTTTGCCCCTACTTCCTTCACCCTCTATTTCCATTTTCCTCTACTTCCTTTCTTTCTACTGTCATTTCTTCTACTTCTCTTCCCTATACTTTGTTTCTCGCTACTTCGCTAACCTCTACTTCTCTTCCATGTACTTCGCTTGACTCTACTTCGTTTCCCTCTACTTTGTTTCCCTCTACATCGCTTCACTCCACTTCGTTTCCCTCTGCTACGCTTCATTCTACTTTACTTCTCACTACTTCACTTCTCTCTACTTCTCTTCCTCTTATTTCCTTTCCTTCTATCTCACTTCTCTCTACTTTGCTGTTTTCTACTTCGCTTTCCCTTTGGTCACTTCACCCTTCCTCACTTTCCTCTTTATCGTTTCACTTTTTCTTGCTTCCATCTACTTCGCATCCATCTTCCTTGCTTCGCTCTACTTCACGTTCCTCTTCTTCCCTTCACTTCTCTCTACTTTGCTGTTTTCTACTTCGCTTTCCCTTTGCTCGCTTCATCTTTCCTCACTTTCCTCTTTACCGTTTCACTTTTTCTTGCTTCCATCTACTTCGCATCCATCTTCCTTGCTTCGCTCTACTTCACGTTCCTCTTCTTCCCTTCACTTCCCTCTACTTTGCTGTTTTCTTCTTCGCTTTCCCTTTGCTCGCTTCATCTTTCCTCACTTTCCTCTTTATCGTTTCACTTTTTCTCGCTTCCCTCTACTTCACATCCATCTTCCTTGCTTCGCTCTACTTCACTTTCCTCTTCTTTCCTTCACTTCTCTCTACTTTGCTGTTTTCTACTTCGCTTTCCCTTTGCTCGCTTCATCTTTCCTCACTTTCCTCTTTACCGTTTCACTTTTTCTTGCTTCCATCTACTTCGCATCCATCTTCCTTGCTTCGCTCTACTTCACGTTCCTCTTCTTCCCTTCACTTCCCTCTACTTTGCTGTTTTCTTCTTCGCTTTCCCTTTGCTCGCTTCATCTTTCCTCACTTTCCTCTTTATCGTTTCACTTTTTCTCGCTTCCCTCTACTTCACATCCATCTTCCTTGCTTCGCTCTACTTCACGTTCCTCTTCTTCCCTTCACTTCCCTCTACTTTGCTGTTTTCTACTTCGCTTTCTCTTTGCTAGCTTCATCCTTCCTCACTTTCCTCTTTATCGTTTCACTTTTTCTCGCTTCCATCTACTTCGCATCCATCTTCTTTGCTTCGCTCTACTTCACGTTCCTCTTCTTCCCTTCACTTCCCTCTACTTTACTGTTTTCTACTTCGCTTTCTCTTTGCTAGCTTCACCCTTCCTCACTTTCCTCTTTATCGTTTCACTTTTTCTCGCTTCCATCTACTTCGCATCCATCTTCTTTGCTTCGCTCTACTTCACGTTCCCCTTCTTCCCTTCACTTCCCTCTACTTTACTGTTTTCTTCTTCGCTTTCTCTTTGCTAGCTTCATCCTTCGTCACTTTCCTCTTTATCGTTTCACTTTTTCTCTCTTCCATCTACTTCGCATCCATCTTCTTTGCTTCGCTCTACTTCACGTTCCTCTTCTTCCCTTCACTTCCCTCTACTTTACTGTTTTCTACTTCGCTTTCTCTTTGCTAGCTTCACCCTTCCTCACTTTCCTCTTTATCGTTTCACTTTTTCTCGCTTCCATCTACTTCGCATCCATCTTCTTTGCTTCGCTCTACTTCACGTTCCTCTTCTTCCCTTCACTTCCCTCTACTTTGCTGTTTTCTTCTTCGCTTTCTCTTTGCTCGCTTCATCCTTCCTCACTTTCCTCTTTGTTGTTTCACTTTTTCTCTCTTCCATCTACTTCGCATCCATCTTCTTTGCTTCGCTCTACTTCACGTTCCCCTTCTTCCCTTCACTTCCCTCTACTTTACTGTTTTCTACTTCGCTTTCTCTTTGCTAGCTTCATCCTTCCTCACTTTCCTCTTTATCGTTTCACTTTTTCTCTCTTCCATCTACTTCGCATCCGTCTTCCTTGCTTCGCTCTACTTCACGTTCCTCTTCTTCCCTTCACTTCCCTCTACTTTGCTGTTTTCTACTTCGCTTTCTCTTTGCTCGCTTCATCCTTCCTCACTTTCCTCTTTGTCGTTTCACTTTTTCTCTCTTCCACCTACTTCGCATCCATCTTCCTTGCTTCGCTCTACTTCACGTTCCTCTTCTTCCTTTCCCATTTCTTCACCTCATTGTCCTTCGTTTTCATCTTCCTCATTTCTTATTCTTGCTCCCATACTTTCTCCTACCTGTAATTCTACGAAATTAAGTTCATTCAGCCCGTCATAAGATCAGTCCTTGGTTTTTTTGAGAGGATATTCTTGCATTTTTTTATTTATACAGTGTATTACCTATTGGGAACAATGAAACACTTTTTTTATATCCGGCAATGCTGAGACTAAGATGAGACTTGTCAAATTAAGGTAATGGAACGGAAACTCTAGTAGAAAAGTCTGTAGTATACAATTCTTTCACCATTCAGTGAAATATTATATGGACATTGATGAGAGATGGAAGAATTCTACGTCAATAGGATTACATGACCAACGCCCACATGAAATTTTACGGATGATTCTGTAACTCCATCGATTCGTGAGATTGTCACATCTTTATGATACACTCCACTCGTGTTTTACAGTTACAACATTAGAAAACATACGAAACATAATACAAATTTGAAAATGAATGAATCAGGAAACAAAATTTAATTTTAGACTCCAAAGTTTGATTATGAATTTCGAGATGTATCCCGTATTGAATTTAAAGGATTTAAAATATTTCGTTATATTATATTAAATAAACATTTAGCAATAAACAAATATACAATTAAATATGAACATAAGGACTACATGAAAAACGCTTTTTTAATAATGACATAATCCATCTCAATAGTTCGAATTTCAATGTCTATCACTTTAATATTATTGTTTCATATTACAACTTTTCTCTTGTCGGAATTGTTTTTTCCCGGTAGACATGACAGCTATGACGATATTAAAAATTGAACACCAACAAACACAAAAAAATAAATAATACTATGTATTATATAAATCTGGCTTTAGGTGTAAGTCCCTGTAAAGCTGACTTGAATAATTTCAAGGGAAAAAAATTGTTCCGGGGCCAGATATCGAAATTATTCAAGTCAGCCTTACAGGGAGCTATACTTGAAAGCCAGATTTGTATAATACATGGTACTGTTCGTTAACAGAAAACCACAAAATTAAGTCACACAGAAAGTGTGCACTCAATGCTGGGCTCTGACGTTCTATCAACCCATTTGAGGTATATAGATATAAGGGGAATAATTGAGCCAGAGTCTGGTTTAGTTCCTGGGTAGCTCAGTCGGTAGAGCGTTGACGCGCTCAACCAAATGTCCCTGGTTCAATACTTGTCCCTGGAACAATTTTTTCCTTGAAATTATTCAAGTAATACTCTTACTATGGTTTCCCATAAACATTCGGAATTGTGTGTTGAAATAAATTAAGTCCTACAGTACTTAATATCAAGTTCACTGACATAATAATAATAATAATAATAATAATAATAATAATAATAATAATAATAATAATAACAACAACAATAATAATAGGGTAGGGCATGTAGCATGTATGAGCGAATCCAGAAATGCATATAGAGTGTTAGTTGGAACACCGGAGGCAAAACGATCTTTGGGAAGGTCGAGACGTAGATGGGAGGATAATATTAAAATGGAATTGAAGGAGGTGGGATATGATGATAGAGACTGGATTAATCTTGCTCAGGATAGGAACCGATGGCGGGCTTATGTGAGGGCGGCAATGAACCTCCGAGTTCCTTAAAAGCCATAAGTATATAAAAATATTAATAGTAATAATATTAATAGTAATAAGCGAGGTGGCGCAGACGGTGAAGTTTGAAGTTCGCATATGGGAGATCCCGGGTTCAAACCCCATTGCTGGCTAATCTGACTGGAGTTTTTCATGGTTTCTCCTCAGTCACATTCATTTAGGTATTAAGTTGGTATCGTCAAGAGTAAAACATATCTTCTTAAAAATGATTTATTAATGAAATAATGCATCTGTTTAGAGTAATTAAAAGTTATTATATATATATATATATATATATATATATATATATATATATATATATATATATATATATATATCAACTACTCTTTTAGAGGTTTGCATTTTGAATTTCAAGTGTAAACGTTACACTAGAATGTAGCCTATGTAGTTATTTTCTCTTCTATTTAGTAAGTAATTGTAATTTATTCTATTCTTGTATTTCTTTACACGCCAGATTTTATATCATATATTACACTTATTTCCTTTGTTGTTACCGGTGTCCATTTGTTCATCTGTATACAGTATTTATGTTATGGAGATAAGTGTAATAAAATATGCAATCAATTGTAGGCATATATTAAGCAAATATATATATTTTTAAAGTACACATGGTAACTTTCCTTCAATCGTCACTCCGTTTGTGTACTCAGAAAATGTCCGTGTTCTGTCTAGCCTACAAAACATCAGGGGCAATCGTTTGAAATTCTAACATTCGGTCGGATGCTCTCTGACCGGTCGAATGAAAACCGGTTGTAAGCCCTATTCTGCAGCTCTTTAACCTGAGTTATAACATATATTGTGGTGACAGTGTTTTGTTTTCAAATAGCCCCGCTACGAAAGCACAAGAATCATATACTGGAAACTCGTTTGTCCCCTTTAAGGAAATGATTAATCTGAAAGTCGGATAAAATTGCCGTCTAAACATTTTATATTCGTTAAATAAATGCTGGGTAAAGTCATTAAGTTAGAGAGATCGAAACTCAGACCTCGTATTCATTATCTAAAGATGTCCTTTTGTAAAGATGGATTGTTTGGCTTTGCTATTAAGTTAATAACTGATCGTGTCAATAAACATTCCTTGTCTGTAGGGTATCCCAACAAGAACACCGGACTTCTTCTTCTTCTTCTTCTTCTTCTTCTTCTTCTTCTTCTTCTTCTCTTCTTCTTCTGCCAATACACAGTTTTGGGTTGTTTCCCGTCTGTGAACTACAAATGGAATTGGTCCGTCCAACGTCGGTGAGGTCTGCCTAAATCTCTTCGTCCTCGGGGATGGTAATACAAAAGTCTCTTTGGTAAACGATTTTCGGGCATCCTAAGAAGGTGATTTCTCCATTTAGGTTGATAATGTTGGACGTCTGCGGTCATCTCTTCAACTTCCCACTGATTTCTTATGTCTTCGCTCCTAATGCCGTCCCGCAAGATAACTCCTGTCAGTGATCGTAGAAATCTCATTTGTGATGCTTTGATTCTGTTTATTTCCTTTTGCCGCAGTGTCCAATATTCACTGCCATATAACAGAGCTGGTTTTGATATTATGTTGTGAAATCGGATTTGGACCTCTTTTCGCATTTGTTTTCCAAAGTTCCTTCTCAAGATACTATTTAATTGATTATATTTCAATATATTTTTATTTATGTCTTTTTGATAATTATACAAAGAAATATGACTTCCTAAATATACAAAATCTGTCACTTGTTCTTTATTTTGTTATCAACCACTATTTTTGCCCATATAAGGTTTTTGCCAGAAACTGCCATTACTTTTGTCTTTTCGGTTAATAACCGGATTTAATAATGTACGTAATTAAATGCAACAAAAACAGATAGCAGAGCAGATAGCAGTGCCGCCAACCCACCAATAACAAGATATTGTTGGAACATTGTGTCATTGTCTTGTTGCTGGTTTGGTGGCACAGTTATCTGTTTTGTTGCATTTATTCACCTTATTAAATCTGGCGTTCTTGTTGGGACACTCTTTATTAGAAAACGGGAACTTTTTGAGCCTATTAGAAATATTTTATCGTAACATTTAAAGAAGTCAGTAGAAAACATGACTTTTAAAAATAAGTTAGCCTAGTAGTACACGGAGATCAGTTTATCTATGAGATTACGTACACGGAACAGTATCAAAAATAACAAACAATACATGCAACTAGATGAGATTCGATTAAGCTGCAGATCTCGCACGAGAAGTAGTTGCTAATGGTTTTTAAGTGGAACGACGGGAGAAGGTGGTACAATGTTGCTTGCACATTCCGTTGTGATCAGCAAGATTCCTATTTCACAAACATTGCCTGCTGATAAATGAAAGCAGCAATGCTCTTTAAACAAACATCTTTGTAATGAATGAACTGTGCGGCAAAGCGACGAGCCGTATTGGAAGCAGGTCCTTCTGTATGTTGTCATGCATAATGCAGCCTCAATTAGCCATGATTTCCGCTCTCATATTGATGTGATAATCTACAGGATTTAATATCATGTGTTTGTTCCATTATTATTGCTATTAATATTATTGTTTTATTGGTTATTTTATGGCGCTTTACCAACTGCTATGGTCATCTAGCGTCTGAGTGAGATGAAGGTGATAATGCCGGCGAAAGGGTCCAATGTCAAAAATTACCCAGCATTTGCTCTTAATGGGTTGAGGGAAAACCCCGGAAAAAACCTCAGCCAGCTAACTTGTACCAACCAGGATTTAAATCCGGGTCCCCTCGTTTCACGATCAGGCAAGGTAACCGTTACTCTACAACGGTAGAGATTATTATTGTAAATGTTTAGGGCACTTAAGTAAAATAAATCATTGCAGCTAGCGACAAACACAGATGATGTTAATGTCATGATATGGACACAACGAGAATTAAAGAATACTTATGAATGCTTAGAACAAACAGTCAAAGAGATCGATTTAGAGCAGAGACGAGGAACTCTTATTGTAAACAGAGCAGTCAGCACGAGTAACTACATACAACAACAAGTAAGGTAGCGGGAGAAGTTAAATTCTTTGACAATCAGAGAGGCTGTTTTCCATCGCTGGCTTAAAGGTGAATATAATTAAAACAAAAATCCTCACCTAGGCACGCTATCAGTATTATAACAATTGGTTAATAAAAAATAGATGTAGTTCAGAATTTTAACTACAGTTCAACTTCAATATCTCGAAGTGCTGCCGGAAACTGGCAATGCTTCGAGTTATCGAAAATTCGAGATATAGAAAATGTAAAAAACATCCTAACACCATAAATAAATTATTATTGCTGACAAGTATTACCACTTAACTTTCAACAAACAGAAGTGGAGATTGTCCACAGACTCTTTCTTCACTTTTCAGGACGACTATTTTAACAATTCATATAAAAATTTGAGAAGAAGAATAATGTTAAAGACATGCAGGCCATTATGTCCTCGCAGTACTGCTCAATGTACGGTACAGTCTGTAGTGGTAGACAGGGGTAGATTTAGTACAATGGGTTGATCCCTGGAGAAGGACACTTTCAAAAGAAGGAAAATACTGATGTGCAGTACTTGTTAAAGTAATGCTATTTCATCACGTTCGTTAAGTACTACTTACACATATGTACATAACTTTCATTTTCACCTTAAAATTGAGTTAAAGAATATCTATTTCCTACTGGTAACAGAAAATTTAATCGATATATCGAAAAAATCGAGTAACAACTTCGAGACATAGAAAAAAATATTGCATGCAAATTATATGATTCCGCAGGGAAATTAAAATGACTTCGAGATATCTAAAAATCGAGTTACGGTAGTTCAACTTAGGAAGTTCGATTCTATCTTGGAACAATAATTAATTAATAATACAGGGTGTATCAAAATTAATAGCGAAAACTGAAACAGTTGAAAGTATACGATAATAGAAGCAAAAAAGTTCCAGTAAACATGGGACCGCAAACGAACCGTTTCCGAGATAATTGCGGATATTTGGTTACAAGCCGGAGGCCTTTACCAAACATGGAACATCACGGCTATTTCATTCATTCATTCATTCATTCATTCATTCATGTAGTATACTTCATTAGTTTTCTTGCCACATATATTTCATAATATTTCAAAATAATGTGATGCAAAATGTACTGCAAGAAAATTATAATCTCAGAACAGATATTCCGTTGTAGACATTTCTTTAAGGGGTTAGGTACAGTTTACAGCAGTAAATGTTTGGAAATATTCAACATTTTTTCCTCCATTACTATATTTTTACAATAATGGAAATTAGTATGTTTAAAACACTGTCCTTCTGCTATATGGAAAAATATTTTCACGATTAAAAAAAAATATATATTTATATTCAAAGTATGGCAGTTCACTGTGCAGTGATGAAGCATTTCCCTCATAACTCATAAACTTTTAACTTTTTCTTGTTCTCTCCCTTTTATTTTATTGCTGAAACTTATGTTTACAATATCATGCTCTTTCAACTAAATTCCTTAATAAATAATGTTTTTTTTTAATTTTGTGTTAGAAAAAAATACTGATATTTGACCATTTTTAAAAGAATTTATTTTTTATCAGACAATCTATCAAAGTTAGAGATGTGATTTTGTATCATATTATAGATATGACATGGATAAATACGCACAAATAATTTAATCACAGAATGTTGGATAGTTTTTGAGTTATGAGGAAAACGCTTCATCACCGCAAATGTATTGCCACCACTTTGAATTTTGAAAAAAAAAAAAAAAAAAATTTTAGTAGTGAAAATATTTGTTTCATATAGCAGAAGGACAGTGTTTTACAAATACTAATTTTCATTATTGTAGAAGATAAAGTAATGGAAGAAAAAAATGTTGAATATTTCCAAAATTTTACTGCTGTAAGCTGTACCTAACCCCTTAATACGACGAAGAGTCGAAAATGTTTTAAACATTGTTAAAAGATGTTAAATATGTAATTTTTAACCAAAATATTAATGAACATTGTCAGTACTTAGTACGTTCAGAAAAAGAACTTTAGGAATGGTTTTGGGGATTTAATTTTCTGATGATGATGATGATGATGATGATGATAATTATTACTATTATTATTATTATTATTATTATTATATATTTTTTGTTGAAAAATCATCAGCGTGCAACGTAAGACCGTAAGACATAGTTCAAATTGAGTAATATTGCGTATCGTTTCAATGGATGCCTTTGGATCGATGATAAGAAACAAGCGTGGGATTTAATGGCGAAACGCAATGTTACCTAGACGTCACTTAAGGGGAACCACTAGGGAATGGTCAGTCCATCAATTTGCTGTCTCCGAACAAATTAAAAGAGAGCCTGGTGATGTAGTTCTCGACAGTCTACGTATAGAAATTTCTTACAAAGAAGATAAAGGTTTCTTTTCTAAGACAAAAGACGAAACGACATAAGATTCGTGTTCACTATCTTACCACAGTCTAGTATATACAGTCACGAAGCTCAATACATAGCAAATATGCATCCATAGATAGTTGCTAACCACTAGGATCGCTAGTATCGCTTCATTATAGACAATGCGAAATAGTACCTGCACAGTCTATTGTTCCTAGTACCCTCATAAACTCAAGCTTCGTGACTGTATATACTAGACTGTGGTCTTACCATACCTGGAGATATGTGAGATAGAGCTTTTCTGAATACTGTGATGGCCGGTTTCACCAATCTTCACTATGTTTTTAATGATTGATTAATTTATTTACTGGTTCATTAAATTATGTTTATAGCTCATCAAGCATCTTTAGGCCCAATGAAGCAGTAAAGCTATCATTAGTTTAGTGATAGAAATTTCCGTCTTTAAATTTTTAATGGTTCACTAGTTGCAATACAAAATGGCGAGACGTTTCGACGCAGAATTGTTACATCTGAAACTACTCGAAAATCAAGAGCCAGATGGAGATAATATTAACCATCATTATGAAAATATGAATGACACAAAGTTTCACCAAAGATATCGCTTCACGAAGATCGTGGTACTCAAATTTTTTAGAAGAAACTGGTCATAGGTTAGAATATCATCATCATCAGTATTGCTGAGAAAAAGGTGAAACTAGTCAACTAAGAAATGTACAACTTAATTTTATATTAACACTGAAAGTAGTTATTATAACGGTATATACCTAAGAAATATTAATAAATTAATACACAATGTACATTCAAACATAACAAAACTTAACACATTTTTGTTATAGTAAGCTGTGCTTTCATAAAAATGTTGTAATATAGTTACGAACATTCATTGAACATACTTATTTATCCATAATGAATCATTACTTACTGTTCATTAAATATTAAGAAAATGTGGTTGGTGAACAGCTCGCATTTTAGTGAAATTTTAAATATGTTAATGTTCACTAGTCTAATGTTTCATTTAGGTTTATTTATGGAATCTTGGTGAAACCAGCCATGAGTCTTGCAGTGTGAAGAATTCCATTACATTGTTAAATAGCCATACCCGTGCGCTTCGCTGCACTCGTTAGAAATAATAATAAATATAAAGGAATTACATAATTAAAATAGGACAATTGGCCCGGTAAACATTCGTGTTTGATAGAAGGATAAATCATTTAATACCTTAAGTAATTGAATTTGCATTTAAATAATTAAAATCCGATCATTTTGGACCAGAAGGCACTCATTTCCTGCAAGGATAATTCCTTTAAGGGGTTAGATACAGCTTACAGCAGTAAAATGTTGGAAATATTCAACATTTTTTCCTCCATTACTATATGTTGTACAATAATGAAAATTAGTATGTGTCCTTCTGCTATATGAAAAAATATTTTTAAGATTAAAAAAAATATTTATTTTGTTTTTTGTTGTTTTTTTTTTTTTCAAAATTCAGTTTACTGTGCAGTGATGAAGCGTTTCCCACATAACTAAAAAACTATCCAACATTCTGTGATGAAAATTTTTGTGAGTATTTATGCATGTCATATATGCAATATGATACAAGATTACTTCTCTACCTTTGATAGATTGTCTGATAAAAATTAATTCATTTAAAAATGGTCAAATATCAGTATTTTCTTCTAACAGAAAATAAAAAAAATAAATTATTTATTAAGGAATGTAGTTGAAGGAACATGATATTGTAAACATGAGTTTCAACAATAAAATAAAAGAGAGAGAACATGAAATAGTTAACAAGTTCATGAGTTATGAGGGAAAAGCTTCATCACTGCACAGTGAACTACCATTATTAGAAATTAAAAAAAAAATATATATATATATATAATTTTTTAAATCGTAAAAATATTTTTTTTTCATATAGCAGAAAGACAGTGTTTTACACATACCAATTTTCATTATTGTACAAGATACAGTAATGGAGGAAAAAATTGTTGAATATTTCCAAAAATTTTATTGCTGTAAGCTGTACCTAACGCCTTAACATGTTTCTTAATTGTTATTACATGCAAATAATTAAAATAGGATCATTTGCTTCAGAGAACATCCGTTTTTGGTGCGAGGATAATTCGTTTAACTTTTTATTTAAATTAGTGTTGAATGCATCCTTTATTAAATCACTCCAAATTAATGTCAACATTCAGTGGATTGTGTGCGAAGATCTTTTTTTATGTTGGCCTTACTGTGCATCCCTTTTCTTTGTTTAGTTTATTTGTAGGAATATTTTTAAATTTATTGGTTTATACTTAAATAAACCCCACTCTTTTGTTAACAAAACTGCGTTGTTTTTCTATAAACTTGTTTTTTAGAGGACTTTCAAAACTATGCTGACTTTGAATAATCCTGTATAGCGTATTTGTTAATAACTATTTTTTCTGTTGAGAACTTATAATATTGAGTTTATTACTACTCTATGCTAGAAGTAATACAAGAAACGTTGGGTTGGAGAGGTACGTTTTGATGTGAGTGAGTAAAGGTCACTAAATTTTATCTGGAAATCTGTCATTTTCAAGAGAGGCATGTTATAGATTTTTTTATCACACTTAGAAATTAATTTCCGTTTGACGGATATGGATCTGCGAGATTAGGGTTTATTGTGAAACGTGGCAACGGTTACACCGCCGAGAACGACTTTGAAACTAATTACTGATCTTTACAAAGTCCTGCGATATAGTGTCAGTTGTGTCATAACAAGGTGCAAATCCAATAGATACAGATTCATTTTCCGGCATGCGGTGGATATTTAGTTTAGTATTTAAAAGAAATTACATCTGTTTTGACTTGTATTGTTTCTATTTTGCCTTAAACTGCTTCCAGGCTACTTGTACGCTTACTCGTGTTTGCAGTTGCCAATTTTGTGAGCCGAACTCCTAACACTACAGTTAAGATGTTCGGAAACTTCGACTTCATAAAATCCCTGCTCATTTTACAATTTGTTACGTGTAATTTTTATTACCAGTATGGGGTTTTATCATGCAATCTTCGTTAAAAATAAAACTAGGAAAATTAGCAGTGGTACCTCGGTTATGAAAAGTTTGACGCAAGTACGTCTTTATTAAAATTACCTTTTAGACAATAAAATATACAGGATGAACCGTAAGTAATGTCATTAATTTCAGGGGGTTATTCTTTGAGATATTTCAAATAAAAATGTTTAAGGGGTTTGGTACAACTTACAGCAGTAAATTTTGGAAATATTCAAAATTTTTTTCCTCCATTACTGTATTTTTTACAATAATGAAAATTGGTATGTTTAAAACACTGTCCTTCTGCTATATGAAAAAAAGAATATTTTTACGATTAAAAAAATTACATTTTTTTTTCAAAATTCAGTTCACTGTGCAGTGATGAAGCGTTTCCCGCATAACTCAAAAACTATCCAACATTCTGTGATGAAATTTTTTGTTTGTATTTATACATGTCATATCAACAATATGATACAAGATCACTCCTCTAGCTCTGATAGATTGTCTGATAAAAAATAAATACGTTTAAAAATGGTCAAATATCAGTATTTTCTTCTAAGACAAAATAAAAAAGAAATATTATTTATTAAGGAATGTAGTTGAAAGAGCATGATATTCTAAATAAGAGTTTTAGCAATAAAATAAAAGAGAGAGAATATGAAAAAGTTAACGACATCATGAGTTATGAGGGAAAAGATTCATCACTGCACAGTGAACTGCCACCATTTTTAATTTTGAAAAGAAATATATAAGTATTTTTTTTTAAATAAATAAAGAACATATTTTTTTCATATATCAGAAGGATAGTGTTTTACACTTACCAATCTTCATTATTGTACAAGGTACAGTAATGGAGGAAGAAAATATTGAATATTTTCAAAACTTTTACTGCTGTAAGCTGTACCTAACTCCTTACTACAATTTTGAACATGTTTTCTTTCCTGTTCGAGATAAAAATTGTTTTTTATCAAATATTTCATAGCGTATTTTGACTTATTTTCCAAGCTGTTCAGTCAATTTCAGAGAGCTTTGGGTATTATGATAACAAGTGATTGAAAGAATTCCAGTTTCGTGCTTTAAGTGTGCAGAAATTTCATTCGAACAAATGTGACATTGTAAATTTTCTTTGCAGAAAGAAAAGTTACATTTCTTCGGCTCAAATTTCGGCACATTTAAAGGACGACACTGAAATTCTTTGAATCATTTATTATCATAATACACTGTGCTCTTAAATTGACTGAGCAGATCGGGAATTAAATTAATGGCTTTCCCAAAACGCGCTGTAAAATGTTACTGATATAAAATTAAAGTTTCTGAGGACAACATAAGTTTCCGGGGACAAAAACTAGGACAGCAACTGAAAACGGGAATGTCCCCGGAAATCGGGACGTCTGGTCAGCCTGACAGAAACATACCACATGAAACTCTGCGTTACAAGAAGTGTTCAAAATGTTCTCAATTGCACGGATACATACATCAGCCCACAGTTGCTTTGCATCCTTGAGACGCTGATGTATCCCTGGAGAATGTCGTATTGTTTCGCAGCATTCCACAATACTGGCGCGAAAATATACTACATCTTGCACCGAGTTTTCGAATGCCTCCATAAGTGAAAGTCTAGTGAGTCTGGAGAACGTGGAGGCCAAGGAATTGGTCCACTTCTCCCGATCCGTCTGTCACGGAACCTTTCATTTAGCAACGATTGTAGTCGAGCAATGCAGTGAGTCACACGACCTTTGTGCGTACAATTGCATTTCAATACTGGTGGTGAACTTAATAATTATGTCACGACCCCACTACCACTAATCAGACATAAATATTACTACCATCAGATTATAAGCTGTCTCTAAACAATATCTTATTTACAAGCTCTTGTTTGTAAACTGGGGGGACTAGTAAAAAATGAGCTGTAACATGGAAATAAAGCTTTCCCGGACCCATGTTAATACAGGGAGATTCACGAGGATTTACCGTCCTTTACGGAGCTTATTTCTGAAGACATTTTGAGCAAAAAATGCCATGTAAACATATTTCCTATTCTCAGTATTTTCAGAGTTACATTAATTTAAAGTTGTTTGTAAAATACGTTTTTTCTTTAGTTTGAAGGTAAAGTAATAATACACATAGAGAATGAACCATTCAGAAGTATCATTTCTTTAATTGGCGAGTATTATGAAGCTAAAAATGTGCTGTGAACTCTTTAGTTGCTTCGTACAGACATCGTTTTCTATTTTTAACTATAAAATTACGTTATTCTTACGCACTTTTTACAAAAAATCACACCACTTCCACCTGCTTAATTATTTGCAGTTCAATTTTGCATCCTAATTTACAGTCTTTGAAGAGTTTACAACATATTAAATAAAATGTCGCCGTCCGCTTGAGTACACTTGGCCGCACGCTTGTGAACGGCACTCGTCGCTCTACGTAACTGCATATGGCTATCTTTGATTTCCGTAGCGCTCGCGCTGGCTGCTGACTGCACGCTGACCAAGATCACGCGTTCACAGCAATGCGTTCCAATAACGAAACGTAACTCTGTAAATATTGAGAATAAGATCCATGTTTATATGATTTTATGCTCGACCATGCCGAAATGTAGTAATTATACACCTGGTAGTAGCCCTTTAATGCACTCATTAAAGTACACCTATTCATTATAGTTCAGTTGTTCAGCCAATGAGAAATCACCATTGTACCATTATAAAAGCTCAAGTATCGATTATTCTCGGATATGCAATCGAAAGACAATTAGCGAAAAGTCACGGAGGCTGGAAATCCAATACTGTCGCAGAAGATTATGTTCTGTTGCTATAATAAGTAACTTTAATTGTAAATACTATTCAAATAAATTCAATTTTTCATCTCGTTTTTCAATTATAAATCAATTTCCAGGTTATATCAAGACTAATGTTCATGTTATTCTCTAGATTATATCAAGGTCAATGACATTCGTGTTTCGGAAAAAATAAATACTTTCGCGTCTGCGCACATCTCACAATTTAGAAAGTCAGTTCCCCTCCTCACTTACATAACCATAACATGAATACTTATGAATAATTTCAAGTTAGAAATATGGTCGAACATAAAAAGTCGTATGAAACTTGTCTATAATGGTAATTAAGACGCTCGTATGAAAATTATGAAATTCGCTTGCGCTCGTTTCATAAACAAACATACTCGGGTCTTAATTACTACCATTATAGGCTTGTTGCATAATGTACTATTTTTGCTTAGAATATCTTCGGAAATAAGCTCCGTAAAGGACGGTAAATACTCGTGAATCACTCTGTATAATACATTTTCAACCTCTACATGTGAGAAATATTTCGCTAAAGTTCTGACATACCTTTTTGTTACGTTCTGTATAATAACGTCTTTGAAGCTGCAATACATATTACTGAAAGTAAGTGAATTGTTGTGTTGTTTGTTGTAGGATGCTGTAGCGATGCCGGCTGACAACATGTTCCCTGGCCTCGCCTTGCCAGGCCAGACTGCGGACCAGGTCCTCATCGGCTCCACCTCCCCCGACAAGCTATTGTCGGCGGCCACAACAACCACCACCGCCGCCGCCACCACGTTCGAGGAGGGTCTGGCCGGGGCCATCAGCAAGCCCCCGCAGCAGTTGCCCCCAGAGTGGGCCGAGAAAGCGGCCAACGAGCTGAACGAGAAGCCCGAAACCGTCCAGGAAACCATCGACTCTCTCAGAAGCATGGTGCTAGGTAAATGTACATATCATTCTGGTTTGTAAGTGTCTCGTATTGTATGTTCCCTATTGGAAGGGAGTCCTGTAAAGTCTGACCCTTTTAAACCCATACGGCAGCGATTCCAGGAGTGGTTCGATTCCCGCTTGGGCTCATTATCTCCTTGGGTTTTCTCCGAGGTTTTCTCCAACTGTAAGGGGAATGTTAGGTAATCAGATAGCAAATCCTTGGCCTTATCTCATCAAATACTATCTTGAAATAACCAATACCACTGATATTATAGATATATTAATTTGTCCTGCAGAATTTATCTGTAATATAGACACTTAAAATTTCAGGAGAAAAATTTGCACCGGCGCCGGGGATCGAACCCGGGTCCTTGGTTCTACGTACCAAGCGCTCTGACCACTGAGCTACGCCGAATTCAATCCACAGTACCGGATGAACCTTCCTCCTTCGTTGTTTCCCTTTGTAGCCTGACTCCAAGTTATGTCACTTATGATGGCAGTTGACATTGGATACACGTCAACATATATGCCTAACTTGGAGTCAGGCCACAAAGGGAAACATCGAAGGAGGACGGTTCGATCCGGTACTGTGGATTGAATTCGGCATAGCTCAGTGGTCAGAGCGCTTGGTACATAGAATCAAGGACCCGGGTTCGATCCCCGGCGCCGGAGCGAATTTTTCTCCTGAAATTTTAAATTCCGCTGATGTTAAATAACTTAGATATTGATACAGCGACATTAAATAACGATTTGATATGAACTTGTTGGAAACACTGGCCACACGTGTCTTAACTTGAAGAGTAATTTATAATTTCTATTTGAATCCCTCTTCTCCGCAGATAAGTTATATGTATGTATGTTCAATCAAGAATCCGAAGACAATAAGAAAACTTATGAGACAACTAAGCCAGGAGATAATGTGATAGGTAGTCGGTTCCTTTCCACCTAAATTATACACATACTGACTAGTAACATAGTTCATAAGCAATTCATATGAATGTTAGGGTGATAAAATACTGGTTAAAAATTATAGTTGGGGATCAGTCGCTTTTACGGTCGATTTGCTAAAAAGTTCAACAAAGAGAGGGATGGGAAAAAGTGTAGGTTTATAAACTGTGGAGAGAGCTGCATCATATAAGAATGGGAAGGATGTGGGATAAAGGAGATAATAATGGAAGGAATGATTGGCGTAATGTGAAGATGTGATTAATTGGTATCGAGAGGCAAAAGATTGAGCTCCAATGTTCGGAAAAGTCCTCACTACATTTACAATTAGATCTAATGCTTAACTGGGGGAGGTGTGACTGCATAAATTCTTGTAACAAAGACAGCAGACCAGGTTTAGCGTGGCTAAGATTGGGAGCATGGAAGGGTAATAAAATTGTCAACGAAGAAGGAGATCGCCTTTGTCCACTTTGCGGGGAAAGGACTCCTATAGACATATTTTATCGCAGTGTGTCGAATTGGAACATATCCGGAGAAAATATTTAACATCGTCAGTGCTAAGTCAGAATAGGGGTTCGCTTGCATGTCTTGACCTCATGGGGAATAGAGAATGCGAACAAAAGACTGGATTGTTCCTCTTGAATGCAAGACAGATTAGAACTTCAGCTGTTTAAGTTTGTGATGCGAACTGACGAAGGGATACTCAATTATACACTTTTATGTCTGTTTTAGGTTAGGATATATTATATAGGATGTTTCGTTTGTGCCATTTTCATTTTTATCTGTGTGTTCTTTTGCAGAGTGGTTAGAACTAATCATAGGTGAGGGGGGGTGAAATCTACAAAGTAGGAGTTGTTTTACACAGCACGTACGGTCAGGAGACCCCCGCATTGGATATAAGAAAAAACTCTGATAATATAATAATAATAATAATAATAATAATAATAATAATAATAATAATTTATTTATTTATTTAATCTGGCAGACCTAAGGCCATTATGCCTTCTCTTCCGCCCAGCCATACTTTAATTGTAATAGAATACAATTGATTACATAATTATTACATTAATATCTAGACCATAAAACAACATGAAAGTAAATAATGAAGGTTGGATAAGTAATGTTAATAATAATAATAATCCGTGGCGCTACAGCCCGTGAAGGGCCTAGACCGACCAGCCGGCTGCTGGCCTCATGCCCACATGCCGAAGCAGAGGTGGACGATCATCCAACCAGAATGGAGGTATCGTGTGGTTAGCACGATGATCCCCCCAGCCGTTATAGCTGGCATTCGCAACCGGATTTCGCTACCTATCGTAGCTCCCCAAGTGCATCACGATGCTGGGTGGGCACCGGTCCCATACACTGGCCGAAATTTCATGAGAAAATTTCTTCCCCCATGGGGATTCGAACCAGCGCGCATTCCGTAACGCGAGTCCTAGGCAGGATGTAAGTAATGTTAGTGTGACAATAATAAACATTGGTAAGAAATAGTGATGATAATAATAATAATAATAATAATAGTAATAATAATAATAATAATAATAATAATGATGATGAGATAATTTAAATATTTATTCTGTGATATAGCCTATATAGTACATCTATATGTATAATATTGCTCAATAAACCCATCTGCCGTGAAAAAAAAAGACTTAGTTCATTAATCAGACTTAAATGCATGCAACAGAATTATTGTTATTCCTTTGACACAAATCGTTAAGTGAGATGTACTGGTTGATAATAATAGATGTTATCAGCCAGAACCTCAATCAGAGGTATCCGCAGATGTAATATCCGTTAATTGGGGATTTGTGTACTTTCCCATTACATAGTTTTGTGTCTCGTACTGTATATAATACGTGTATTCTGATTTAATGACAGTTCACATTTGTAATGCAGAGTATACGCCAGGTTCCTGACAAAAAGCAGTTCATTCAGTAGAATGTTTCCGCCCCCGGTATCATGCCGTACTGTTATATCCCAATCATGAAGCGGTTGCTACATATGTTTACATAACCATTTCTCTTTAGTTTTTATAATACAACGTCCTGTTGCTGTGTGAATACATATAAGGGAAACCACACAGCGGCAACCTGGCTCTCGACCGGCGATGCGATACGCCAGTGAAGTCAAAGCCAGCGCATTTTTCTGACCTTGACGTCGTGCGCATGCATCAAGCGCTAGGTATGGAAGAAGGAATAAGCAGCCTGTTGGATTAAGAAAACAGTGGTACAAAAACTTCAAACGGAACTTGAAATTTTATATCGTTATTTTTATTATGATTCTTTCTGTTTGATATTATCTATATTGTCTGTAAAACAAAAGTACTAACACCAATTTCTTAATATTGAAGTTGTGTTTTAAACGTTAATAACATAATAAAGAGTTAAGAAGGAATATTCACATAAATAAATAAATAAATAAATAAATAAATAAATAAATGTGAATATGCAAATAAGTAAGTGAATAAGTAAATAAATAAGTAAATATATAAATAAATACTTATTGGTCAGTAAAAAAAATGTAGAATAAATCGGCCAGGTCTATGAAAACAGATTCGTAGAAGGGTTACATAATGTTCCTAGTAATTCGTTGAAGATGGAGATTTAAAAATCATTGAACTGCGCTCCATCGTTAGAATGAATTTGCGCAAGCATACAGGTCACGCTATTATCCGTGACATCACAGCACGGAAAGGAAAATTTTGCTATCAGTTCAAGATATATACACACGCTAACATGTGGCCTGAAAAGATTCACTAATATTAATTGCAAAATCTCGGTTCACCGTTTCTGTGATCATATTAAACTAATAGATAAACGTGCAGTGTATGCGAACGAATTGTTAAAAATGATATTTGTTGAAACTGAAGTACTGAATCATAATGAATGGAAACTTCAGAGGAAATAGCCTACCTGTGAATAAAAATAGTGACGAAAGCATTAAATAATATCCAATATTGTAAATTATATAAGAGAAAGCAATTTACATGCACAAATTTCACTCCCTCAATTCAAAACTCTAATTACTCTTAACAACATTATATATACTGTATATTGAATTCTGAAAACTGTTTATTAATCTAGAAGTATTATCTAATCAATATACCAAATTTCAGCACTATTGGCATGTAGAAATGAAATTCATTTTACTAAATTTATACTAGCGAAAGGTATGGCCCCCGTTATTTACGTTATAAATAGGGAACGGAATTTGGAGTAATAAAAGCTAGTATTGGCATCTACACAGTCATTTGTTTACAACCCTCTATACCAAGTCCTCCCCTTCATGACATATTCGCAGATCTCTGCACGTCAACAACAGGTGAACGGGACAGTTGTCGCATAAGAACTTCAACATGCAGGTTTGAAGTTCAGCGTAGTGAAGTGCATGTACAATGCCGAAAGTGAAACCAACTAACAATACAAAATTGAAAGACTATATTTGTAAAAGCTAAGATCGAGTATCAAAATTCAGGAAACAATTCCCTACATTATCGCTTCCCCCATGTCCAATTCTTAAGAGATCGGGGTCATGGTTAGAAGCTTGCAATAATTATTATTACGCACATCACCTCCAATCTGTGAAGAAAGTGGTCCAGTCATTCGATCTTCAAATATGCCAGGAACTGCTAAATGATATAATAATAAAAAAAGAAATCATGGATATTAAGTCTAATTTTTTTATATTTACGGATGCCATTATTCGATTAGTACAGTCAGGAGTAGAACTAGTTGAGCAAATAAATATTATGTGTACTATTGTAAATAAACTGAGGCAGTAGAAGATAAAGTAGGAAAACGTGTTGGTGAAAAAATGAACAGAGTTTTGACTAAAAATGATAGGTACAGTATTCTCAGTCGGATTTCAGATGCACTAACAAACACGTGTCCCAATGACGTCATTCAACATGTGAATTTAATTGACGTATTTTGTTTCAAGTACTCTCCAATTGTCTCTGCAGATGTAGAGCGGAGTTTTTCCATGTTAAAAAATTTCCTTCCTTGCAAAAGAGCAAAGTTGTGTTTAGAAAATTTGAAAATGATATTTACAATTTATTATAACAAGGCACAGCAGGAATAATTGTTTCAGCATCAAAACATAGCATTAATTGAAAATGCCATTTCGTTTGGCTCTACATTTTGTTCAACATTTAATGATACTCTATTAGGCTATGTTGTAAATATTGTAGTATATATATATATATATATATATATATATATATATGCATTCTAAATACTGTAGTGTACGTTGTGTACATATTATCATATTTCATGATATTGTAAATAAAGGTTTTTTAATTTAGCAGACTCCTGACAGAAAAACACACACATTCAGAGTCGAGTTCCATACAGAAGACAACTATCAGCCATCAATATTTCCCCTGACACGCGAGGACGAAGAGATTGATATTTAATTATGTATATTTGTAATGTTGTTTATTGATGTCTTGTGCGTTGCCTAGAAAAACGCATGTAGTTCAGAGTGAAATGCAGATTATGTATGTAGGCCACTATATGTCATTAAACTATTCCATATGTTTATTCTGAAATACGTTTACAGCACGTTGCGTGTAAGTTTGTATGAAGTGAACTGTACTCGTCCATGCTCTGTGACGCAGCTCGCTTGACAGTCACTGAGCTACGAATATCTATACTACGTTTCACCATTCGTTATAATACTCCAAATCCCTTTCCCAAGTTATAAAGTATTAATTTACTACTTCCAGAGTAGTATAAATTTACGTTCAAGGTTGTCTCGTTAGTAATATTAATGCTTATTATGTAATTTATGTAGTCTCCGCATACAAGCCATATAACTTAATATTGTCTATCATCTGATATCTTCTTCTGCCCCGAACGTTTTTTTTCCGTTCACCATTCCTTCAAGTGCCATTTAGTAGCTAGACAGTTTCTTCTTAGCTTACCGTGTCATATATTTTGTGAGTTGAGTAGACAAATTTACCGACAGAATCTTTGCCTATGGTGTTCCATAGGAAGCTGGTTTAGCTACACCCGCGACGAGATGAGATGAGATGATATTTATTGGGATAACACAGGAGAACCGGAGCTCCCGGAGAAAATCTCTGTGTTACCTGGACTACGGGTTTACCCAGCACAGTCATAAATCGGGGGTATGCCGGGGGTCGAACCCGGGTTCTCAGCCACTATACCACCGTTGTTAAATATTAAATGTTTTGTTTTATTTAACGACGCTCGCAACTGCAGAGGCTATATCAGCGTCGCCGGGTGTGCCGGAATTTTGTCCCGCAGGAATCACCGTTGTGGATATATTGAAAACATTAAATTTAATAATACATTATTATGATGATGATTATTATTATGATCACCACCACCACCTTTATCATCATTATGAGATGCAATTTTAGACTTCGTGAAAAGAATGGATATGAAATGTTTCCACATGAATATGTGTTATAGTCATAACTAGGAGGCGGATTGATATGCACTAAAACGGAAAAATTTGCATGTACATGAACGTATGCACTTAAAATCAGTGTATATGCACCAAAAATAACAAAATATGCACCGTTAAAGTAAAAAAAATAATAAAATGTGTTTTATTTTAAGCAATTTGCTATTATTGATGGTTTTCCTATTATATAGGTATATACGAATACCGAGACATAACTTCATTTATTCCTGCTGGAGTTGCGTATTTTTGTAAATTGTTAAGCAACAAGTGTTTTATATTGTCTATACGCAATCTTTTTAAGTGATGAGAAACTCCCTTTAACATCAGAGGGCTTTGTTGATTGCCGCGGAATTGCCCACTGATAACAATGCACTGTCTGTATGATGGCATATTGCAATAAATAAAATACAGCTGCTGTAATGTATTTCAATGTCTCGTTTCTTCTGTATTCAATTTTTGCTGATTTTCCGTGTTCTTAACCTTGGTTTAAGCACTAGAATGCTTAAAAACAATAATATTATACTTTTATATTCGCTAAAAGCTGAAATATGCATTAATCCCTTAAATATACACTATAAAATCTTGAAATTTAGTTGCAAATAGCTTGAAACGCATTTATATAACAGTAGCATATGATCTGCAACTAAGGAATAAAACATGGAAATATGCTAAAATCCGCCCTATAGTTACAACGTATGAAATTTGTAACAACAGATGTAATATTATCTGCAGTTACAACAGCAAATAACATGATAATCAAATGAAAACTATGATCGTAAACGAAGATGAGTTTAGAACCGCAGACATAACCTTCTATAGGCCTACATTTCAAAGACGAATGCCAGCATGGTAGAATGAAAGTGAAGGTCTTATAGGCTTAATCCTGTCAGATTAAATAAATTAACTGTATTTACAAAGATTGGTAAATGATAGAGGGCTAGGGTTGGGAAGTTACGCGTAAAAGTTATTTGTGCGAGATTGTGCGTATTTGCTTGTTTTCCGCACAGAACCAATACGCGGTAAGTGTGAAATACCACATTCAGTGTTCCCAACGTAACACACACAACAATTTCCCTCTTCTTACCGCTTAAGCGCGACATCCATTTTACTGCTTTAGGCTTTTAACATATTATTTTTAGAGACGTTTAACATAGTAATAATTATAAATTGGAAACTTACCACTGCAATTTCACCTAAATTACAATGTTAATTATTGTTTTTAAATATTTGCAAAAATTAAGTAAAGTCTACTACTCCACGAAAGCTATTGTATTCCTGATACAAGTAACATTAAGGAAGCTGTGAAAAAATCAACAAGACTCCAGATGCCGATGTTATTACTGCAATATGTTATATAAATAATATTGTTAAAATATTAAAATGAAAAATAAATCGTTACATAACCTTACCGTTTGTTTTAAGTTCGCATTTATAGACTGGGGGGGGGGGGGAAGACAGACGTATATCACGGCCTGCTGGAGTATAGATATTTTTGTTCTTTAAAGTTGCCGTCATTAAACAGAAACCAAGATGGAGATTTCATTGCAACTAATTAGAAATTCGTCTTTCAGGTATGTAATAAACGAGCTTCGCACAAAATAATGTACGATACACGAGCGGTATGTTTGTTTTCATGTTCTCGGAAATTAAAAAAGCTCAACTACGTTTCGCTTTTTCAATCTTTTCCTCGAACATGAAAACGTCAACATACCGCTCTTGTAATGTATATTACTATTGTGCGAGATCGTGCGTATTTGCTTGGTTTCCGCACAAAACCAATCCGCGGAAAGTCTAAAATTCCACATTCAGTATTCCCAACCTAACACACATAACAATTTCCCTCTTCTTACCGCTTAAGTGACATATTGATTTTACTGCTTTAGGTTTTTAACATATTATTTTTAGAGACGTTCAATATAGTAATAATTATAAATTGGAAACTTACCACTGCAATTTCACCTAAATTGCACTGTTAATTATTGTTTTTAAATATTTTCAAAAATTAAGTAAACTCTACAACTCAACTAAAGTTACTGCATTCGTGATGCAAGTAACATTAAGGAAGTCGTGAAAAAATCAACAAGATTCCAGATGCCGAAGTTATTACTGCAATATGTTATATAAATAATATTGTTAAAATATTAAAATGAAAAATAAATCATTACATAACCTTACCGTTTGTTTTAAGTTCGCATTTATAGACTGGGGGGGGGGGGGAAGACAGACGTATATCACGGCCTGCTGGAGTATAGTGGAGTTTTCTTCAGAAAACATTTTAAATTAACAATGTTGAAGATAGATATTTTTGTTTTGCAAATTTGCCATCACTGAACAGAAACCAAGATGGAGATTTCATTGCAACTAATTAGAAATTCCTCTTTAAGGTATGTAATAAACGATCTTCGCACAAAATAATGTACGATACACGAGCGGTATGTTTTCTTTCAATTCTCGGAAATTAAAAAGCCCAACTACGTTTCGCTTTTTCAAACTTCTCCTCGAACATGAAAACTTCAACATACCGCTCTTGTAACGCATATTACTATTTCCTACACGACGCGTAAAATACACGAAAAATGGGTAATTACTATCATAAATGTAAAAATAAATGCAATATTAAAATCTTGCTGTGATACATAAAAAAAACAAAGTATTAAATTATATTGCTCGAGTTCTTAGGGTAGCAGTGTGCATTATTTGCTGTAATTCATTCGAACTTTTCATATTACAGTAGCCTAAGTCTTAATATTTTAATCTATCCTTCGAAACGATGAGTCGACACCACACTGTGTTTCCGCGTGTTGTTCAGGTACTCGCCTCGCCGATACAGATCTCAGAGTTTACTAGTCATGAAAGGCTGCAAACGGCTTTCATCGTGTGCATTTTGTCATTATGTTTCCCACGGTTCTCACTGGCATATTTTGTCTTTATATTTTTTGCCTATCGCCCTATGCCATTGTGGTAATGGATAGTGTTTTTGTGCGTGATTCAGGCTTCGTTTATTCTCCGTCATCAGCTGACCTAAGAAGTCCTGTTCACAGAGGCCAATGTTAAAAGAGAAAACACAAAGTTTGTTGTCCTCTTAAGAACTCTCTGTGGACACTTTTCCAGAGGCAGCATCTTTCACTTTTACTACACTTGTTCGTGATCATATTGTAATCCGATAAGTTAGTCTAAAACAGTAGTCTTCATCTCAGTGCACTATGGAGCAAGTACAGTTTGCTTGCTAGCTCAGTTCCATCCCTTAGACATCAACTGTGCAGCAGGAGGTGGGGGAAGGAATCAGGTGATGGCAGTGGCGTCCATTCACTTGTTCAACCCTTTTAATCAGTCTCTAATAATTATAATAAACAGGGAAGAAACATGTACTTAATTTATTTTAAGAGGAACTGTGTAATAAGTAAACCACTTTTCAGTTTAAGACAGGAAACAATATGTATTTTTCCGTTATGTATTGTATCGGTTTTGTTGGCTACTGCTGATTCTAGAATTAATAATGCAATTTGGGTCATAGATACCCTATTATTTTAGATATAAATTATTTTTAACAAAGTAAATTGTTCTTTTTTATATTAAAGTAACTGAGAACTTACAGACCTATAGACCTAATGCATTTTCACTATTACGAAATATTAAACAAATCGAATCCATTAGTAATATTTAAATCATGTCATCCTATTCCTTTGTTCAAGTGTCGTCAATAAAATAAAATTAATTATCCATTTTTTATCTGACACTATATATCACAAAACCAATTATTTGTTATTATGTATAACATATGAAACATATTATCGTTTATGTTACAAGGCTAAAGTAGGCTTAAATTATTTTATTACAATGTAAATTACAAATTATAAAATTTATTTTCGCTGTTCGTTAGCATTGGTTTTCCTGGATTTTTAAATCACTTTTTAATTTAAGACAGCAAGCAAGTTGTACTTTTTCGTTGTGTATTGCAGCGGTTTTGAAAGCAAATAGTTTTTTTTTTTTTCATATTAAAGTAATTGAGAACTTACAAACCTATAACGCATTTTCACTATTACAAAATATTAAACAAATCGAATACATTACTAATATTTAAATCCTGTCATCCCATTCCTTTGTTTAAGTGTCGTCAATAAAATAAAATAAATTATCCATTTTTTATCTGACACTATATATCACAAAACCAATTATTTATTATTTTGTATAACATATGAAACATATTGTCGTTTGTGTTACAAGACTGAAGTACGCCTAAATTATTTTATTACAATGTAAATAACGAATGATAAAAATTATTTTCGCTGATCATTAGCATTGGTTTTCCTGAAGTTTTGAATTCGTTTTTCCCTCACTAACTGGTTTATGTTAGGTGTCAATGCTCGTGTAGAACACAATGGAAGAAGACATTGTAAATTATGGTCAGAAAGTTGGCTTCTGTGATGGGATGCGTTGGCTTGGATCGACACACTGCACACTACTACTTCCTCAGCCAGCGTCTCGGCGCTCCTAACTAATATGCAGGCCAGTTGACGATGGCTGGTCTAGAAATTTTAAAATGATGGGGTGGCATAATGAACTTCAGTTCACAGCAAGTTCCGAGCGTTTAGTAAGGTTTTATAATCAATGATTTTGAAGTTAGTAAAATTCTCTATTCAAATTAAATGTTGGAGACGACATGTTTTACGCAAAAATACCTTTACATAGCGAATATGACCAACTTGATATTATTCCCACAAAACTTGAAAATAAAATCTGTGCGTAAAATATAGCCTACATTTTGTTGCGCGATAATTAAAAAGACGGCAACACAGCGACTTCAAGCACATAGAAGATTATGTAGTTTAATATTAATTTACTTCCATTAATAGTAATACATGTATCAAGAGCAAAATGAAGATGTTCATAGCGACGGCTACGGAGTTACTGCCGAGGGTCTCTCGTTTAAACATGAAATTTCGCCAAAGGTTCATACATTATTTTGTCGTGCTTTAATCCGTAATTGAATAAATTGAAACTTTTTAAGAAGAGTTTTAATTTATAAATTCATTTTGTGTTTGTATGTCTTGTTTAGCGTGTTTTGTTTTGGTATCTAGGGACCACAGTCTAGTATATACAGTCACGAAGCTTGAGTTGTGAGGGTGCTAGGAACAATAGACTGTGCCGGTACTGTTTCGCATTGCCTGTAATGAGGCGATAGTAGCGATCCTAGTGGTTAGCAACTATCTAAGGATGCATATTTACTACGTATTGAGCTTCGTAACTGTAGGGATTGTGTAGGCCTACACTAGGAAAAAAAAAACGAATAATAATTATTTGTTGGGGGAGGCCATGCATGATGCTGTTATTTTATTTATTAAGTTACCAGTCTCTGAATTTAATAAACATTGTTCTGTTATGTTGGAAATGATGTTGGAATCTGCTGAAACCGAAATTTCTTCTGGAGTTCTTATTAAAGCCAAACAAGCTGAAGATAAGTTGTTGCCAATTAAATCAATGTAAGTATAAGTAAACAAACGACATTTTTTTTTTTTGGCTCTAGGTCGTACAAAAGTTTTTTTTACGCCCAGAAAGGTATAATAGGCTGTATTACATAATTATATCGGGAACAGACGCATTATAGTATCCACCCTAAATATAAAAATATGCTAAGCCACAAAAAAAAGGTCAACGGAAGTTGCGTTTCGATCAATTAAATGACCGATATATTGTTTTCATTATTTTGCCAACCAATCAATATTATTGAAATTAGTTTGATCGTAATCATGGCGGCAATTTCGAATGCTATAGTTAAATATAAGAAAAGAAGTGGATCAAATTCTCCCTCTTGATTTAAAATGTAGGCCTCGAAATGGAAATTATGGAATTATAAACAAGTTGTAAACTTTTTAGTAGCTTTATCCATGAATAAAGAGATGTAGGCTATGTTTATGGTTTTTTATGCGAATGTGGTTTACTTAGGAGTGAAATGTTTTGCGAAACATGCAATCCTGGGATGAGACTGAATAAATTTAAAAGTAAACAAGATGAACTCCTGTGGAGATGTCATTGGAAATTACAAGGTATTAAATGATAGACACAGGAACGCCGTATCGTAGCACTTTGTGAAATCACTCGGATAACGGAGAAGATGAAACGGAACATCTCCAGTGAAGTCCATGATAAAATGCTAATTTTACACCAATTTTGTTTTTAATTCTTTTGTCCAGGGAAAATACTAGTAAAAATGTGTTTTTGTGAAAGACTAGTATTTTTCCCTGGACCAAAAATGATGTATAAATTGAGTAGAATTAATATGCTATAATATATTGCAAAGATGTCTAATATGAACTTAATTTTATTGTTGTATTAATACCAATGTTGTATTGTTTGAAAGTTTAATGCTATTGTGTTTAAAGTTTAGCTTTGGTTTGTTTCCTTAACTTTATTTTGAATAAAATTTAATATATTGTATAACAAAGGTGACTAATATAAGATTAATATCATTATTATTGGTTTTATTAAATTATACATGTCTATAGTACTATGTATTTAGTACTGTTAAGATGGCATACTTGATATAATAATCGAAAATATACAATATATAATCGATACTATGGAATACTCGGGGTGGGTCTTATAATGCATATGTTCCTTATATCGTATCCAAGGAGAAAAATTGAACAATTATGGACTAGTACGCCACAAAATAATGTATTACTTCACGTATTAAATCGTGTAAAAGTAGTTTCCTTACTAAATATAAATTACTTTTAATTGTTATTAAATATTTATCATGTAATTTACGCGGTCAACCTACAGGGGGCACAAATGCGTGAGCTCGCATGAATAATATCCCCATTAAATTTAATCGTGTGGGGAAAAAGGATGAGAACATTGTCACAAATACATAGAAAATGAAATATTATAATAATTTCCACTAACTTCGCCTCAGTATTTTGCATATTGAGAATATAATACTGACTCTCCCGTGGCGCATTATATTACGATCTACTAGCTACATTAATTGAGAGTTATATTGTAGTTGTGTTGGGGCTTGTTCGATTAGGGACTAGTGTGATATAGAACATGGTAATATCACCACATACAGTATTAGGATAGAATGATTACCTTGAGGCTATGTAACGAGATGTAGCCTGGGAATCTACAAAATTGGCACGACTTCAGTATTATAATTTATTAACGTAATGTAGTAAGTAAAAAATATGAATGTATTTGGTTACCTGATTGAGGTTCTGGCTGATATATTATCATGCAGTACATCTCGCTTGACGATATGTGTCAGAAGAAGAACAATAATTGTTTGTTTGTATCTGAAGTCTGATTAGTGGAATATGTAGCTAATCGGCGATGTATGTATTGGAGGGGGAAAGGAACTGACCACCCTACCCTATTATCTCCTGGCTTAGTTGCCTCATGAGTGATGCCTTACTGGTGTTACTTATGAGGTTAAAACCTGTTTTCGGACAGTTGACTAAACAATAAAAACATAAATATTTGGTGTGAATTGAATTATTATGGACACAGAAACTTATGTTACAATATAAGTATTCCTGCGTTTGGTTACGTAGTCACCAAGCATCCCGCAACAGTGTATGACGTATATGGTATAGATCAATGGTACTAAACCTCAGACACAGAGTTCAGGTCTACTGTTCAGTGAGTAAGGCAATTAACATGCTGAAACAAAACCAGAAACAAGTACTCGATGTAAATAATTTTGCTTTAACTGTGATTCATTGTAATATTGTAATTTACACTATTTAGGCCTACAGTATTTATTTATTTATTTATTTATTTACTTACTTAGTTACTTAATTACTTATTTATTTACTTATTTACATACTCGTTCTTACTTATTTACTTACTTACCTAAGTACTTAGTTACTTATTTATTTATTTATTTGTTAGGTTTTTGTTTTTCTTTTTGGTTTGTTTATTTATTTATTTATTTATTTATTTATTTATTTACGTACTTATTTACTTAATTACTTATTTATTTGTTTACTTATTTATTTACTTAATTATTTACTTACTTATTTACTTATTTATTTACTTATTTATTTATTTGTTTAGTTATTTATTTATGTATTTATTTAGTTATTTACTTATTTATTTATTTATTTACTTAATTATTTACTTACTTATTTACTTATTTATTTACTTATTTATTTATTTGTTTAGTTATTTATTTATTTAGTTATTTATTTAGTTACTTACTTATTTACTTATTTACTTACTTATTTATTTATTTACTTATTTATTTACTTAATTATTTACTTACTTATTTACTTATTTATTTTTGTTGTTTATTTATTTATTTCTTTACTTATTAATTTATTTACTTATTTATTTACTTATTTAATTATTTAGACACTTATTTATTTACTTATTTATTTATTTATTTATTTATTTATTTAGTTATTTACTTATTTACTTATTTACTTATTTATTTATTTATTTATTTAGTTATTTACTTATTTATTTATTTACTTATTTATTTACTTATTTACTTACTTAATTATTTACTTACTTATTTACTTATTTATTTATTTAATTTTTATTTATATATTTATTTACTTATTTACTTATTTATTTATTTGTTTGTTTGTTTTTGTTTGTTTGTTTGTTTGTTTGTTTGTTTGTTTGTTTGTACCTACTAGGCTGTGTTCAGTTACAGCGTTCACATGTAAAACATGCATTCATAACTTAATTTCTATAAGCAATTGTGAACACAATTTTGACTTTAATCCGTTGTGTACTAGCTTCCCATCACAGAAAGTCGACCGACACATTTTCAGAACTGAGTCACAAGCATTGGACAATGTATCTTGTAAACCGCACTCTAATTTGTAAGTAGCGGTTAGGAGGATTAAAGACCGTTAACGGTACCAAAGGGAAATATGAATGTTGGGAATGGCATCTGAAAGGGGTGGGTAGCTTATTTACAAACTATACCGAGTAACAATATTAACTTTTAGTGTCTATAAATCCGGGCAATAGTTATAAAGTTTTTGATTGTCAGAATCATGTATGTTATGACAAATAATTTAAGAATTATTAACTGTAATGGCTGTGAAACTTGGACTTTCACTTTGAGAGAGGTCAGTTTTATCGTGCCTATAATTTGCAATGAAATAAAGGACGATCGACAAACAAAGGATCGGCGTATCGTGATCCTGAATAGGATCTGGTAACGACATCGTAACGTTATCTAGCGATATGCAGGAGTGAGGAATTTGAGGCCACGAGCTGACGGTCACGCGGCAGCCTAGGCAGTGTAACTCGAGAGTGAGAAGCAATAGAATGTTCGTAGTAGTGTCAAACTATTCGAACCAACCAGCCTACAATATCGATTGAACAATAATCAATAGTCGACAAGTTCAACGGGAAAAATTCATGAGTGAAAAGAGAAAATTCATAATATCGAGGCATATGTAGC